>NW_011494782.1:867318-898217 GCF_000754665.1 Bison bison bison | reverse complement strand
CTTTTAAAAAAATTATTATTATTATTATTATTTTTTTACTTTACAATATTGTATTGGTTTTGCCATACATCAACATGCATCCACCATGGGTGTACACGTGTTCCCCATCCTGAACCCCCCTCCCACCTCCCTCCCCATACCATCCCTCTGGGTAATCCCAGTGCACCAGCCCCAAGTTTCCTGTATCCTGCATTGAACCTGGACTGGCAATTCGTTTCTTATATGATATTATACATGTTTTAATGTCATTCTCCCAAATCATCCCCCCTCCCTCTCCCACAGAGTCCAAAAGATTGTTCTATACATCTGTGTTTCTTTTGCTGTCTCTGAAACTGGAGCCTATTATACAGAGTGAAGTAAGCCAGAAAGAAAAACACCAATACAGTATACTAACACATATCAATGGATATATTCACTTTAAAACTTATTTTCTCCCCATAAACAACTAACTTAGGCCTTCATTAACTTACAGAGTAAAGACAGAGTCCTCTCCTTCCCCAAATAGATTCCAGAATAATGATAAAACTTCTCTCTTTGCAGTGGAGGAGTAGTCAGATCGTCTTATTTTGAGATCACTCTTCTACAACAAATCTCACTGCATGTGCAGATACAACCTGTTCTACACTATGTTTTTATGCTGCTGCATTTGAGCCTTGGGCAACTTATTCAAACTGTTGCACTAGCTGCTGATTTTGCAATGAGTAAATCTGTGACTCAAAGCTAGACACTTTAATACACATATGGACACAGGCAGAGACATCCACACTATATATACATTTATTATATATACACAGATTTATTATATATATTTACACATATCTCTCTCTATATTTATATATACATTACATAATGTGTGTATACATACATACATATATATATATATATATATATATATATATATATATATATATGGCTTCCCTGGTAGCTCAGTTGGTAAAAAATCTGCCTACAATGCAGGAGAACCCAGTTTGATTCCTGGGTCAGAAAGATCTGCAGGAGAAGGGATAGGCTGCCCACTCCAGCATTCTTGGACTTCCCTTGTGGCTTAGCTGGTAAAGAATCTGTCTGCAATGCAGGAGACCTAGGTTCAGTCCCTGGGTTGGAAAGATCTCCTGGAGAAGGAAACAGCTACCCACTCCAATATTCTTCCCTGGAGAATTCCATGGACTGTATAGTCAATGGGGTCGCAAAAAGTCAGGCACGACTGAGTGACTTTCACTTATAGCTTGTACTTATATATATGCTATCATAGACATATATACATGAAACATGCTAACTTGTGACCTTATAAACAGGATATGACAACTAAAAATTGACACTTGCCATCTGCCTCTACAAGGATTAAGTCACTACCTACTGTAGTCACTGGTCTTCAACACATCCTGAAAAGAGGTCACAGTGGAGATCAGGAATGAGTCACTCTGCAATCTGAGAAAAACTTACAGAACAGGACTTCAGACAGTTAAATATTTTTAGAAGATTTTATGAGCCCAAATTCTAGCATTTTCTAATATCTAGAAAGTGCTTAACTCATTAATGATGAATCTGCTCCTCCTGACTATTAACAACCTTCTTGTTAAAGTAGCAACCAGCCTTTGTCAAAATGTGTGCTTGACTGCAAGGTCTGTCTACTAAAATCATACATAATGCCGAACTTACCCCTAACTCTTGGGAGCAGTCTCTCAGAATTTTCTGACATTGTCTCTCAGGCTATAGTCTTCATTTTGCTCCCAATAAAACAATTCACAACTTTCATTTTGTGCCTTTTTCTACAGTTGACAGATAAAAACTCAGATCCTTCTAAATTTAACAGATCTCTGTTTATATTGTTTATAATATTGATACAAGCTTAAATTTGCTGAGGCAGATTAGGAGCTTCCCCAGTGGCTCAGTGGTAAAGAATCTGCCTGCAGTGCAAGAGAGGCAGGAGACACAGGTTCAACTCCTGGGTCTGGAAGATCCCCTGAAGGAGGCATGGCAACCCACTCCAGTATTCTTGCAAGGAAAATCCCAGTGGACAGAGGAGCCTGGCAGGCTATGGTCCATGGGGTTTCAAAGAGTAGGACAAGACTGAAGGGACTGATCGCATTAGGCAGATGTATAGTACGGAATGTACATCAGGGCATAGCATTTAATAACGCTAAATTTCCAGATTTTGAAAAATGTGTTGTCATATTTAACAGACTATAATGAAATATACATTAAAAATATGTACATTAAAGCTGAAAATATATATTAAAGCTTTAGAATGAAGGGAAAGAGAGATTTGTAGAGTTAGTATAGCAAATACAATTACTGAAACTGGGTGAAAGATATAAAAGAGAAATATATATATATATATAAAGGCCCCCAAAAGGCCTCCAGAAGTCTATTAATCATGCATGCTCAGTTGCTTCAATAGTGTCCACCTCTTTGCCACCCCATGTTCTGTAGCCTGCCCAGCTCTTCTGTCTATGGGATTTCCCAGGGGTGATCTTACAGACCCAGGGACTGAACCCATGCTCCTGCATTGCAGGCAAATTCTTTACTGCTAAGCCACTGGGGAAGCCCCATTGATCTGGTATAGCTAAATTTACTATATCTCCTGCAGTAAGGAAGAATACGCTGTGACCAGGTCTTAGTACTGTCTCTAATGACTGTATAAGGTGAGTAATAAGATAGGTCTTATGAGACCAGAAACTGATTAGGATTGAAAATAATTAATAAGTAATTTGTTTCCTTGGTTCAGTCTTATCTCCTTACAGTAGATATTTCCTTAAGATGTTAAGATGTTAAGAGTCAGATACGATTTAGTGACTAAACAACAATTAAATAATTGGATGGTCTGTCTAAATGCATGTTGATGTATGGCAAAACCAATACAATATTGTAAAGTAAAAAAAAAATAATAATAATAATACATTTAAAAAAACATTAAAAAAGATAATTAAAATAAAGGTCTTTATGAGTTTAGTTATCATAATTTCACAGCCCTACAATCCCAGATTAAAATAGTCTTCACTACATTTTTTTGTTTGTTAGGTTAGACTAATGAGCAAAGTAGTCAATAATCTCTCTAACCTATGAGGAATACCTTTATTTTTATACAGAAGTCAGAAATCACCTGAGTGATTTCAGATGAGTTCACAGAAGCATCAGATACAGAAATACATAAAATTTCATGTAAAATATATCTAAATAAGAAATGTAGGAAGCTCATCAAACCCTTGTTTCCACCAGTGTTTGCTATTAATTATGCTATAGGTTTTGACCCAGATGCTTATATTCACTGTTTTACAACACCCTGCTGTGAGATACTTGCCAAGAATATTAGCAATCATAAAACCTCACATTGTGGTGTTTTATTTTCCACATTTCATAGTATTTTTAAATTTATGGATTTTCTGTGTGTAAATGCTAAAAGCATATCAAAATGCATAGAGGCTCAAGGAAATCAATGTTATTTTAAGTTTTAAATTTTCTCAGTATTCTCATGCCATGTCTCTACAAATGTGCAAGTTTCATACAGAGAGCAAAATGATCTCAGGAAATGAAAGACCAACATTCCATTTTCAAGCATCTGTAATATACTGATTACTTCACAATTTCTATTTTTATATATCCATATGGGTTTATCTATAAATATATAGGCACATGCATCACTATATATTGATATATAAAATATAGTATCTAGGAATGCATACTCAATGTATCAGTATGTCCAACATTCAGAAGCAAAGCAACAAATTATTCACATACATATTATCTACATATGATTTTCTATTCCTATATACATGTATACACATATATGTGTATGTGTGTGTGTGTATGAAGTAATTATGCTAATGTTTACAATTAAAGAAAGCTATGTTAAGGATATAAGGGTGCACCCCAAAACAACACCAGAAAATCCTGTGGCTAGACAGCCATATGCTTATTTGACAGGCACATTTCTCAGCCCTATTTTTTTTTTTTTATGTCACCTTCTGCTTTTTAACATGTTCACTTCCTTAGAAGCCTAAGTACCAATTCTCAGTTTCTTAAATATTGTCTAATGTTGCACAAAAACAAGTAAAAATGTTGCCTAAAGAGACACAATCAAGCTTCCTTTATGGATGGGCATGGGTTATGGATCCTTATTTGCATTTTTCAAAATCACATTTGCATATTTTCGTGGGGCATGAATCTGTGGTGACATGTTGGTATCACACTTCTCAAAACGTGATCACAGAAATAGAACTATGAATAATTGAGGTAACTGAACTGGCCCAAACCATAAGAATATAATTCAATGCATTCATAATCGGCATACCTGCACTTAGAAATCTCTAGCATTGTGAAATGTTTTATGTTAGCTTTATAAAGGTAACTGTAACATTAAAAATTGCTCCTAGATTTGTGAATCACTGATGACTTTTTGGTGAGGTTTCTCTTAAATTGTCTTGATAGATGGTTTTGACTTTTATACCATAAGTCATTAAAAAATTAGACTGTAGTAAATTATATATATTTTTTATTTTTTAACTTTACAATATTGTATTGGTTTTGTCATGTATCAACATGAATCCACCACAGGTATACAAGTGTTCCCTATTCTGAACCCTTCCCCCTCCCCGTACCATCCCTCTGGGTCGTCCCAGTGCACCAGCCCCAAGCATCCAGTATTGTCCATCGAACCTGGACTGGTGACTCGTTTCATATATGATATTATACATGTTTCAATGCCATTCTCCCAAATCATCCCACCCTCTCCCTCTCCCACAGAGTCCAAAAGACTGTTCTATGCATCAGTGTCTCTTTTGCTGTCTCGTATACAGGGTTATTGTTACCATCTTTCTAAATTCCATATATATGTGTTAGTATACTGTATTGGTGTTTTTCTTTCTGGCTTACTTTGCTCTGTATAATAGGCTCCAAAGCAATCTTAATAAAGAAGAATGGAACTGGAGGAATCAACCTGCCTGACTTCAGGCTCTACTATAAAGCCACAGTCATCATGACAGCATGGTACTGGCACAAAGACAGAACTATAGATCAATGGAACAAAATAGAAAGCCCAGAGATAAATCCATGCACCTATGGACACCTTATCTTTGACAAAGGAGGCAAGCAAATTATATTTTAACTAATTCAATTACTACTGGAGAGGCAAATTTCTGGCTCTGTATCTACTGAGTGAACTTAGATTCATTATTTAATTTTGCTATGTACTTTTCATTTGTATTAAAACTGAGGTTGCATGCCAGTACCATAGTGGAATTATAGTTAAAAGGAAGATTGTAGAGACAAATTGGGCTGGAATCCATGTTCTGCCACGTACCACTTGTGTGACTTAGCAATTTCTACTATCCCTTTGCTTCAGTTTCCTCATTTGAAGAAAGATGACATATCTTAGAGCTTTTATGAGTATTATGGATTAATTTATATTAAAAATTAACATAGGGTCTTTTCTATAACAAGTATCTAATACAAAGTAGCAAGTAATTAACCAGCACATGTTAAAGACAATAATGCTACAACATATTCTTCAGAGACATGAAACAAGTCGTCTCATATGTTGTTTATAGGAATTGAATTTAAATTAAACGTATATGTGTGTGCATGCATATTAAGTTGCTTCAGTCATGTCCGACTCTTTGAGACCCTATGGACTCTATCCCGAAAGACTGCTCTGCCCATTGGATTCTCCAGGCAAGAATACTGGAGTGGGTTGCCATGCCCTCCTCCAAGGGATCTTTCTGACACAGGGATCAAACCCGTGTCTCTTATGTCTTCTGCATTAACAGATGGGTTCTTTACATATATATATATGTAAACACACAGAGTTGAGCTCCCTGTGCTATACAGCAGGTTCCCACTAATTACCTATTTTAAACATGGTAGTGTATATATCCTGGAGGAGGGAACTGCAACCCACTCTAGTATTCTTGCCTGGAGAATCCCATGGACAAAGAAACATGGCAGGCTACAGTCCATGGGGTCACAAAGAGTTGGACATCACTGAAGTGACTTAGCACACATACACACAGTATATATACATCAATCCTAATCTCCCAAAATCCCAATAGCTTGTCTACTTCTAGACATATATTTCATTGAACTATTCACAAAAGTATGCAAAGATAAATGCTCAGAGTTGCATTACTGGTATTATTGAGATATTGGATAAACACAACTTTCACAACTGTTTTAAAATGTTAACAGTTGTCTTGTAGCTGAGTAAAGATGATAAAGGAAAAGTTTATAAATATTGTTAATGAGGGAAAATACAGAACAATGTGATCTAATTTAGTATATATGCATGTGTGTTTAAAGGCAAAAATGGAACAATGTATACGAAGATGTGGTGAAAAAGATAATTTCAGAATACATTTAATGTTAACGAAAGCAACAAAAACACTCATATAAACTAGTCTGTATAGAAAAAAAATCTATCCTATTAATATAGCATACTCTAAAGAGTTAATAGTAGGTAACTCTTGTCAATGAGATGCAGGAAGCTATGCTTTCTATTGTATATGTGTCTGTATCACTTGATCTTTTCATAGAAAGTATTTATTCATTTTGTAATAGGAATAACATGATATTAAAGCAAGTCTACACAAAGCTATGATAAACAATATAAAAATACCATTTTGGGGACTTAACCAAGGTACTATGTTACACTAATGAAAAAATCAAAGTGTTAATTTTTATATCTTATTTTGCCTTATACTGTCATCCGTTGCTTCCAAAGCTATCTCCACCATGCCCACAACTGTGGTTCTGTGTATGCTGTTATCTCCTGCTTGCACTTCCCTTTGTTTATTCAAATTCTGTTTAATTTTTCTACCACTTTCTTATGAAGTCTCATTGACCTATTTAATCAACAGTTCTGGAATTTCTATACCTACTTTCCAAATTGACTATCATTTATCTTAAAATGCCATATTCTGTTGGTGTTTCATTACTATATATTTCTTTGTCTAAAAACTACAGTAATTTATATTCCTATTCTTTCTAACTCAGGGTGTTACCTGTTTGAGGGATATTCTTATTTAAATTTATTTATTTTTCTTCCAGTAAAAGACTCATTATAACTATATCTGCATAGTGAACAAAAATGTTGCTTATTTGGTTGACTGATTTACAAAGTAAGTACAATTTAGATAGGATAGTTACCTTTTTTGCCAATATTTACATATTCAAGAAAATTATTCCCAACCTCAATGTGATAAAAAGTACATGTTCAAATTTCTTACTGCCTGGAGAAAAGAATAATGAAGTCTGAGTCTATAGGGAAAAAACACTTAAAAGGTATTTTAAGAGAATGCTTCTAGCAAAACAGATTTTGTGCTCTTGAGAAGTTTCTAATATCAAGAGATCAGGAGTCCCAAAGCATTTTTCATGATCTGACTGTGGGGAATTTAGTGCAAGTTACAATATCCATTATTGTCTGTAGGTGAGGTCAATTTTGTTATGTTTTTATAAAGTGTTTAAAATTTTGTTTTTTTTAAGCAAAAGATTTTCCCTTGGGAAAGGAGAAGTAAAGGAAATGAATTGTGTATATTTGTTTACTATCTGAGCTTTCTGTTTTACTCACATTAGGAATGTAGAAAGTGATACATAAATCCTGTAAATATCATGGTTAAGAACTACTAAACAGAATGCCACAAAAATAAGACTCATTTAAATATGAAATGGAAAAGTAATTTGAGGCATCAGCCATCAGAATAGTGGAACTGAATCTATAATACACACAGGATATCGGTGGAATATATGTATATATATAGTATGTGAAATACATAATGCAGGAGAAAGAAGATACAAATTCGATCCCTGGGTAGGAAAGATCCTGTGGTGAAGGAAATGGCACCTGACTCCAGTATTCTAGCTGGAAAATTCCATGGGCAGAGAAACCTGGTGGAATACAGTCCATGGGGTCCAAAGTGTTGGACATGACTGAGCACATTATATCTTTTTATGTGTCTGATCATGAACATCCCTGTCCCTATTAATAAATTCCTTGAAATATAATGAAAAGAAACAGAAAAGGTCTGCACTGACTCTCACCTTAGAATTAAGAATATTGAGGTCCATAATGTTAATGAACACAAAAAGGGAAGAAAGAAGTGGGAAATTTATAGTACTTTTAAATTTGGGCCTGTAAGAATTAAAGTTTCAAGGTGGAGAACTTACTAGGATTGGACAAAGTTTGTGATATATATATAAATGTTTAAGATATATTTGGCAGATGCAATAAAAAGATTATCTTTAAGTGAATCTTGAGGAGTCTGCTGTAGTTAAATTGTTGCCAAGTTCTCCAAGTCAGTAGACCACTATGTCTGATAAGTCTGTATGTAAGAATTTCCTTAAAGAATAGTAGTTATTCATTGTTTTATCTTTTTCATACAAAAGTTTGCTAGAAAATATGACAACATCATGTCATGTTGATATAGGTGACCCACATTCTTAAATAAATCTGTGAACATATCAACTCAATTCTCAGTTCCATTTATAGTCCTTCTTTATCCCAAGCTGAAATTGGACTGGGTCAGTGAACAGTTCAATTCACACCATGGTCTGAAGAGTCATGAAAAGACTTCAAGATTCCAGTGTTGGCTGTTTCAAATACTATGTATAGCATATTTTTTGTACTTCGTAGAATATTTTTATGTTGGAATAATTAATTGGGCAATAGGAAATAAATTGCATTTAAAGATTTGAAGATTGCATACTTAAACACTGGAATATACCTAAATATTTAGGAAAATATTACCATAAGAATTTTCAGTCTAAGTCAAATCAGGAACTGAGATTCCCCAATTAACCTATGACTACAAATCCTATTCTCAACCCTCCAGATATTTAATTACCATAATTTTTGTTTTTATGTTTTTTGGATATTATTAATAGTATTGAAAATCAGATGTAAGCAAGAATATAAATTAAAAAATTAAAAACATAAAAAAGCTAATATGTTTCTAGGCTACTCTGATTTTTAAACATTGACTCCGTCTCACAGACTCCATGGGTGATACCAACATTCAGTATCTACCTTGTCAATCATGACATGCTTGATTTTTCCACTCTCTATGCCTCCTGTAAACCATGATATAATGAGGCTCAAGAACAGAAATAGGCCATCCAAAAGTATTGCTTTAAATCTTAAATTGAGGCCTTTATTTGAATGGGATCAAACTATCTAGTGATCACTTTTTTTCTGAGTTGGGGAAAATATATGTCAAAATAAATCCTGGTGGTCTATGGTAATTTGGAAGTTACACAGAAGGGAGTTGTGATAAGCTAATGTTAAATCACAGCACTCAATTAATATTTCAGCTCCTGAGTAAAATATTTGTTAACATGACTTAGGACATATGGAAGTGTGACTATTTCAGAAAAGTAGACACCTATTGCCTTCAGTAGCTAGTGTGTTTGGGAGAACATCTTAATTGATTCTTAGTAAACAATGCCAGAAAGATGTAAATAAATGCTGATCTTAAAGGTGAATAATTTATTTCTTTAGGATTCAGTTCATTTCAGTCACTCACTCGTGTATGACTCTTTGCAAACCCATGGACTGCAGCATGCCAGGCTTCCCTGTCCTTCACCAATTCCCAGAGCTTGCTCAAACTCATGTCCACCAAGTTGATGTTGCCATCCAACCATCTCATCCTCTCTCATCCCCTCCTCCTCTTGCCTTCAATCTTGTCCAGCATCAGGGTCTTTTCCAATGAGTTAGCTCTTCACAACAGGTGGCCAAAGTATTGGAGTTTCAGCTTCAGCATCAGTCCTTCCAATGAATATTCAGGAGTGATTTCCTGTAGAATGGACTGGTTGGATCGCTCTGCTGTCCAAGGGACTCTCAAGAATCTTCTCCAACACCACAGTTCAAAAGTATCAATTCTTTGGTGCTTAGCTTTCTTTATAGTCCAACTCTCCCTGGTGGCTCAGTTGGTAAAGAGTCTGCCTGCAATTGGGTAACCTGGGTTTGATCCCTGGATTGGGAAGATCCACTGGAGAAGGAAATGGCAACCCACTCCAGAATTCTTGCCTGGAGAATCCCATGGACAGAGGAGTCTGGTGGGCTACAATCCATAGGATCACACAGAGCTGGACATGACTGTGTGACTAACTTTCACTTTGTCACATCCATACATGACTACTGGAAAAACCATCGCTTTGAATAGACGGACCTTTGTTGGCAAAGTAATGTTTCTGCTTTTGAATATGTTATCTAGGTTGGTCATAACTTTCCTTCCAAGGAGTAAGTGTCTTTTAATTTCATGGCTGCAATCACCATCTGCAGTGATTTTTGAGCCCAAGAAAATACAGTCTCTCACTATTTCCTTTGTTTCCCCATCCATTTGCCATGAAGTGATGGGGCCGGATGCCATGATCTTAGTTTTTTGAATGTTGAGTTTTAAGCCAGCTTTTTCACTCTCCTCCTTCACTTTCATCAAGAGGCTCTTTAGTTCTTCACTTTCTGCCATAAGGGTGATGTCATCTGCATATGTGAGGTTACTGATATTTCTCCCTGAAATCTTGATTCTGGCTTGTGCTTTATCCAGCCCGGCATTTGGCATGATGTACTCTGCATATAAGTTAAATAAGCAGGGTGACAATATACAGCCTTAAGATACTCCTTTCCCAATTTGGAACTAGTCTGTTGTTCCATATCTGATTCTAACTGTTTTTATTCTTCAAGATAAATTGCCAAAATTAATGCACTTAGTTTTAATTAAATTTTAATGTTTATTTGGAAATGAAAAGTCCCTTCTAAGCTAAAGCAATAAGCAGATAGATGTAATGAAACTTGAAGTTAATCTCATCTTTATCACATAACCAAAGTTATTCATCCCTTTATTGGGCAAATGTAGATACCAATTAGGAAAGTCTGTGCTCAGTCCCTCAGTCAAGTCTGACTCTTTGCACCCCTGTCCATGGGATTCTCCAGAGAAGAACACTGGAGTGTGTTGCCATTTCCTTTAGGAAAATATCACTTTATGTTTGTGTCTATGGACATGTGAAGGGTAGGAAAGCACTTTAATAAACATATATAGCACAGTAACTCAGGTATTTTGTTGCTTGCCTAGGAAATTCAAATTTTAACTATCTCAATCCAATAGCTGACTAATGAAACAGAACACGGACTCTATAATACTAGAATATTTGGCCTTAGGTGGTGAAGATAAAATGACATCGGGCTGAATACCACAGGGAAGTAGAGGATAGTTATATTGCTTGTGGCTCTAAAGTCCTTAGCAAAGCAATATCCTTATTTATTGGGTTTTTTGACAGGAGGAATGAGTTCACTATGGTTGGTGCATAGCATGGTTACTTGTTTCTCTATTAGATTTTCTATTACTAATTTTAGTCTTTCTTTAGCTGCCAGATTTAAAAAGTATGATTCAACTTAGGTAGAATTTGTGGCTTGATCTGAAACTTGTTACATTCACCCCCTACTGATTCTTACAATATTAATGGAAATTTTAGTCACAATGAATCTATCATTTCATGGAAATCTTTAATTTAGTCTTGATTTAGACACAAATATATATATAAGTCGATGTCCAAGTTAACTGTAAACTGATTGCAAAAAGGAGAATCCTGGAATTTTTTTTTTTAAGGACATCATGGAGAATATTCACTTGACAATTTTATTTACATAGTAGATCATTACTTATTTTAATAAATCTGGTGTCAAAATGGAAAAAAAAAAGAATGTTCCTTAGCCCAGGATGTAAGGGTAACAGTTATGATTTGAGATTAGAGAATAGCTCATGAGTTATTAGAAATAACTACAGCCTGCAAAATTGACAATGAAGGGTAGATTGTGAGGTCATAAGGGTTTGCAGATATTATGTTGTTGGTATCAATACAAATCTACAGGATTCGCTTTAGCATTCAGAGAACATTCTCCTAAAATGTTTGATAGTAAAGGAAGAAATCCAGAAATTGTTTTCCTCTTAAAGCAGCTTCATTAAGCTTTGCTCCTCTTTTTTTACTCATCAGATATGTGTAACAATTGCTTTTCCAAAGACTATTCTTCTTATAATATCTTCATGTGTCCTCAGAAAGATACTTCTTCTGATGCTTAATGACAAGCAGGAGTATTAACTGACAAAAATATCAACTTATTCTGAGTCTTATAATGTTTTTGTGTCAATAGTTTTCTAGATGCTCAATTAGAGATTAGAGATCTGACAGAAGGACTTTATTCCATTTCAGATTCCCTTTTTTTTTTTTTTTAAATTTCATTGTGTTTCTGTCATCCCTGTTAGGTCTGTTAGGTTTTCCCTATCTGTTAGGTCTTCCCTGGTCTCTCAGATGGTAAAAAATAATCTGCCTGCAATGCAGGAGACCTGAGTTCAATCCCTGGGTCAGAAAGATCCCCTGGAAAAGGCAATGGCAACTCACTTCAGTATTCTTGCCTTGAGAACTCCCTGGACAGAGGAGCCTGGTGGGCTACAGTCCACGGAGTCGCAAAGAGTTGCAGACAACTGAGCAACTAACACATTCTGATATTCTGTCTTAAGGTCATCAAAAAGCATAGCAGCAGGGGTCAGGTCTGCATTGGGATTTACTTCTGAATGTTGTCAAAAAGTATTAAAAATTCAACTTTGAAGATGGTTTAACTTTGGAGGTTTCTGACTGAACAAGAGTTTAGAGTAGTGAATCAGGAAAAAGGTTTCAGGCACAGATAGAAAAGCAAAGAAAGGCAGAAGAGGAATAGTAGGATAAAAGCTGTTAAGCCCAAGTTTTGATTGTGCTGTATCTAAAAAAGAGATTATTTTAAGGCTTTCTTATTTTTCACTTGCCTTAGCCAATAATATTTTAGGAAAACAATCTCAGAATTTGATTGTTTTAAAATTTCCTCTTACAAATAAAATATCCAAATCTTTAAAAGTTTGGAATTTCACTTCCATTCCATTGTAAGACACCTTTTAAGTGCATAGTTTTGTTCATATCAATAGTTCCCCACAGAATATGGTTTTGCAATAAAAGGTGTGAGCTATTTTTCCTTGCAACAATTTGCATAAATATTAAACACACTTTGATAAGTTAAAGAAGTAGACCAAAGAATTACATGCATATGAAGGAATGCATTCTTATGATATCCTGGAAAAGGCAAAACTGAAGGAATTGTTATAGACTGAATTATCACATCTCAACAAAATTTAAATGTTAAAACTAAATCCCCAAGATGATGAAACTTGAATGTGGGATCTTTGAGAGGCCATTAGCATGAGGGTAGAACTCTTGTTAATGGAATTAGCATCCTTATCAAACACACCTCAGAGAGATCCATGGCTCCTTCAATCATGTGAGAACACAGTGAGAAGACTATGAGGAATAAACATTTGTAGATTAAGCAACCCAATGTGGGGTATTTTTGTTATTTCAGATCAAGTGGATTAAGACAGCCACCTATGGATGAACTTGAGTCTATATATAGTCTCTGTTATACTAATTGTATCAATATTCCTCTAAGTTAATTATTGTATATAATTAAAACAAATCTGGATATTTGATGGAGAGGTGTCCCCACCTTGTTCTTCTTAAGGTGTTTCTGGCTGTTATCTTTTTGATTTCCATATGAATTTTATAAGAATAAAAAAATAACTCATAAATTTTGAATTTCAATATCTCAACAACGTTAATGACTTTTACTAACATTGTTTTGAATCCAAATATTTATTTGAAGAGAATCACCCTCTTAAGAATATTGAGTCCTCAAAACTATGCACATTGTATTTATCTTTATGTATTTGTATGTTTCTTTTATCTATATTATTTAATAATTACTGTTCTGAATTAGAAGGCTTACTTTTTGGTTGTTATGGCCAGATTTATTGCTAGGTATATAATGCTTCTATGATACTTAATTATTTCCTTTTTGAGTTGTTACTGTATGTTAACATCAAATTGATTTTATATTAAATTTTACCTGGAAATATGTCTAGAGTATTAATTATAGTAGTTTATCTGAAAACCCATTTGGATTTCCCTTAAGTCCTACATATCATCTTTGAATGATTGGTTTGTCTTCTTTTCCAATCTTTAATTTTATTTCTTTTGCTTTTTCATTACTTCATGGCTAGTCAATTTATTAGTGTATTATACAACAGAAATGAATTAAACAGCTTTCCTAGTTTATTACTCTTTGAAGTTAGTTTTCAACATTTTATTATTCTGTATGAACAATATGTGAAGTTTTTATTTTCTAGGCACTTCTTGCAAAATGATTCAGTGTTGTGTATTTGGATTTTTTTTCATCCAGTTTTTATTGAGATATAATTGACATACAACCCTGTATAAGTTTAAGATATATAGCATAATGATTTGACTTATATGTATCATGAAATGATTCCCATAATAAGGTCAGTAAATATCTATTATATAAATACAAAATTTAAAAAATATGAACATATATATTTTTATTCTGATGAGAACTCTCCAGCTTTGCTCTCCCAACAACTTTCATATATAACATACAACAGTGTTAATCACATTTTCCATGTTGTACATTGTACCTCTAATTCTTATTTTTCATATAATAGGAAGATTGTACCATTTGACTACCTTTATCCAATTCTCTGGCTTCCCTGGTGGCTCAGATGGTAAAGAATTCACCCTTAATGCAGGAGACCTAGGTTTGATCCCTGGGTTTGGCAAGATCCCCTGGAGGGAAGCATGGCAACCCACTCTTGTATTCTTGCCTGGAGAATCCCAGTGGACAGATGAGCCTGGTGGGCTACAGTCCAAGGGTCACAAATAGTCGGACAAGACTGAGTGACTAAACACACATACACATCCAATTCTCCTTTCATCCACTGGTGTCTCCATCAGTAGTACCACAGATGATCATATAATTTATAAATACTTTCTCTCACTCAGGAGGTTGTCTTTGTCCTTTGTCAAGGATTTCTCTTGCCCCCAAAGCTTTTAAGTTTAATTAAGCCTTGTTTGTTTGTTTTTGCTTTTACTTCCTTTGCTTTAGTCATATCCCAAAAGACATTTTTATAATTTATATCAGAGGTCATTCTGCCTATGTTTAATTCCAGGCAAAATATTCTAGGAAATTGATTTTTTATTTTTGTATATGGAATGAGAAAATGTTTTAATTTTATTTTCTTACATGTAACTGTCCAGGTTTCCCAGAACTGTTAATTGAAGAGATTATTTAGTCTCTGTTGTATATTCCTACTTTATTTTTCACTTCCTTTGTAATAGATTAATTGACTATAGGTTTGCTATTTCTGGGTTATCTATTTTGTTCAATTGATCTATATATCTGTATTTTATGTCAGTACCAAACAATTTTGATTCCTGAAACTTTACAGTCGTCTAAAGTCTCAGAGGATGATGTGATCTGTTGCTTCAGTAGTTGGCAGGCAGGTTCTTTATGACTAACACCAAAATTGGCCTATAATTTTCTTTTTTTGTAATGTCTTTGCCTAGTTTCTGTATCAGGGTGATGTTGGATTCATAGAATGATTTTGTAAGTGTTGCTTCCTCTGAAATTTTATAGAATAATCTGAGAAGGATTTATGTTTATTCTTCTCAAATAATTTGGTAGAATTCATTTATGAAGCCATATAGTCCTAGACTTCTATTTGTTGGGAGCTTTTTAAGCTACCTATTCAATTTCATTACTGGTAATTGGCTTGTTCATATTTTCCATTTCTTCCTGGTTTAGTTTTGGGAAATTGAACATTTGTAGAAATTTGTCTATTAGGTTATACATTTTATTGGCATAGATTTGCTCACATTAATCTTCATATTTTTGAAGTGTTTCTCCTTTTTATTTTTATTTATTTTTTAAAAATTTTATTTTATTTATTTTCTTTTTTTTTTTAGGGTTATCATTACCATCTTTTTAAACTTTACATAATTGTATTAGTTTTGCCAAATATCAAAATGAATCCATCACAGGTATACATGTGCTCCTCATCCTGAACCCTCCTCCCTCCTCCCTCCCCATACCATCCCTCTGGGTCATCCCAGTGCACTAGCCCCAAGCAAAGTGTTTCTCCTTTTTAATTCTGATATTGTTAAGTTGCTCTCTCATTCTTTCTTAATGAGTCTGGCTTAAAGGTTTATGAATTAAAAAAAAATTTTTTTTTCAAAAAGTCAGCTCTTAGTTTTATTGTTCTTTTCTATTATTTTTATGTTTTTATTTTATTAATTTATGCTCCCACTTCATGAGTCTAGTTCCTTTAGGTGTGAACTTAAAGGGATTATTTGATATTGTCCTTCTTTCCTTAGGTAAGCTTGTATTGCTATAAATGTTTGTCTTAGAACTGATTTTACCAAATCACAATGATTTTGGATCATCATGTTTTCCTTTCATTTCTCTCCAAGTAATGTTTTATTTCTGCTTTGATTTCTTTAGCAATTCATTGGATGTTTAGTAGCATTTGTTTAGTTTTCATGTGTTTGTGTTTTTTCTAGTTTTTTTTTTTTTCTTGTTCTTTTCTAGCTTCACAGCATTGTAGTCAAAAAAGATACTTGATATGATTCAAATGTTCTTAATTTTGACAAAGCTTATGCTGTGTCCTAGCATGTGAATTGTCCTGGAGAATGTTATATGTGTATTTGTGAAAAATATGTATTGTGTTGGTTTTGAATGGAATGTTCTTTATATATATATTACAATTTTTGTTCAGTCAACAAGTCGTGTTTGACCCTTTGTGACCCCATGGACTGCAGCATACCAGGCTTCCCTGTCCTTCAGTATCTCCCAGAGTTTGCTCAAATGCATGTCCATTGTGTCAATGATGTCATTCAACCTATCTTCTTATTTGTGTACTATAAGTAATTTAATATCTAAGTATAGTTATTTATATTCCTATATGAAGAACTTAGGCACAGAGGATTGAATATAGAAGTATGTATTCATTATGAAGTTTATCAAAAAAATGAGCCTCTAATATAGCATTTTTTTTGTCTAAAACTTGTAAAATTTATCTTATCCTTTCTTCTCAGGTATATAATCTGTACATTATGTTTTATCTGAACCTTGAAAGGAATTCAAGCATTTAAAATTAAATCATTTAATTTTGGGTCTTTTTAAGACTGGCTTATTTTACTTAGCACAGTGTCCTAAAGATTCATCTATGTTGTAACATATGTCAGTATTTTCTTTTTAAGTATGAATAATGTGTCTTTGTATATATAGATTGGAGGCCTACCAGTGGCTCAGCTGTAAAGACTCTTCTCGTCAATGCAGGAGATGCAGGTTTGATCCTTGGGTTGGGAAGAATCCAGGAGAAGAAAATGGCAACCCACATTGGCATTCTTGTCTGGGAAATTCCATGGACAGGAGAAGCCTGGCAAGATACAGTCCATAAAGTTGCAAAAGGTTTGGACACAACTTAGCGACTAAACAGAGGAGAGTGAAAAACCTGGCTTAAAGCTCAACATTCACAAAACTAAGATCATGGCATAAAGTGCCATCACTTCATGGCAAATAGATGGGGAAACAATGGAAACAGTGACAGACTTCATTTTCTTGGGTTCCAAAATCACTGCCGATGGTGACTGCAGCCATGAAATTAAAAGATGCTTGCTTCTTGGAAGAAAAGCTATGACCAATCTAGACAGCATATTAAAAAGCAGAGACATTACCTTGCTGACAAAGGTACATCCAGTCAAAGCTCTGGTTTCTCCAATAGTCATGTATGGTTGTGAGAGTTGGAACATAAAGAAAGCTGACAATGAAGAATTGATGCTTTTGAACTTTGGTGTTGGAGAAGACTCTTGAAAGTACCTTGGACTGCAAGGAGGTCAAACCAGTCCATCCTAAAGGAAATCAGTCCTGAGTATTCATTGGAAGGACTGATGCTGAAGCTGAGCTTCAATATTTTGGCCACCCGATGGGAATAACTGATTCATTAGAAAAGACCCTGATGCTGGGAAAGATTGAAGGCAGGAGGAGAAGGGGACAACAGGGGATGAGATGGCTGGATGGCATCACCGACTCGATGGAGATGAGTTTGAACAAGTTCCAGAAGTTGGTGTTGGACAGGGAAGCTTGGCATGATGCATTCTTTGGAGTCACAAAGAGTCAGACACGACTGAGATTGAACTGAACTAGTGAGTAAACAACAACAACAAAGTATAGATCACATTTGTTTGTTTATTATCTATCAATGGATATTTGAGTTGTTTCCGGTTTTGTGTTATTGTAAACAATGTTTCAGTAAACATGAGTATTAAATGCTTCTTCCATACTCCACTTTCTATTATTTTGGACATACCCAGAATTGGAGCTGCTGGGTTATATGTAATTCATACTGTTTTCAGTTTACATCCCCCCAAATATTAACAAAGATCACACAATTGGTAGTAAATATATGGCAATTAATTTTTAACCATTTCCCTTAAATAAATTGCCTTGCTTGATTCCAGAGTTGAATGCCATTCCCTTTGTTGCTAGTTTCTTATTGAAATTAACATTCTTCCAAATCCTCACTTTTGAGCTTCAGGGCATTTGTTTTCACGATTATAAGACATATAGAGGAATTTTTCCTATACTAGTCTTTTTTCTTCCTTCCAGCTTTCAGTTCAGTTCAGTTCAGTAACTCAGTCATGTTTGACTCTTTGTGATCCCATGAATCACAGAATGCCAGTCCTCCCTGTCCATCACCAACTCCTGGAGTTCACTCAAACTCATGTCCATCGAGTCGGTGAGGCCATCCAGCCATCTCATTCCCTGTCGTCCCCTTCTCCTCCTGCTCCCAATCCGTTCCATCATGAGGGTCTTTTCCAATGAGTCAATTCTTCGCACGAGGTGGCCAAAGTATTGGACTTTCAGCTTTAACATCAGTCCTTCCAGTGAACACCCAGGACTGATCTCCTTTAGGATGGACTGGTTGGATCTTCTTGCAGTCAGCTTTAGTGAAATACAATTGACATATAGAACTGTTTAAGGTGAATAACGTAATGATTTGACTAACAAATAATGATATGATTGCTACAAATTTAGGGAACATCCATCAGTTCATATAGGCACAAAATAAAAATAAAAGAAATATTTTTGTTGTGAAGGTAATTCCTAGATTTACCTACTTATCAGTGGTTATTATATTAATCATGTTGTACATCACATCCCTTTCTTTTCATTTCCATTTGCATGGAATGCCTTTTTCCATCCCTTCAGTTTCAGTCCACATGTGTCTTTACATCTGAAATGAGTCTCTATTAATCAGCATACCTATGAATATTAGCTTATCCATTCAGCCACATTTGCATTTTGATTGGAGCGTGTCATTTATTTAAATTGTGAATAATTGTTGACAGGCATGTACTTATTACCACTTTGATAATTGCTTTCTGCTTGTTGCTAGAGTTATTTATTGTTTCTTTCTTCTTATTGTTCTCTCTTCCCTTGTGATTTCATTATTATCTACAGTGCTATGTTTGGAATCCTTTCTCTTTTTTGTGTGTGTAGCTTTTATATATTTTTAGTTTCTAGCTACTTTGAAGTATATAAGGTATATGTGTATCAGTTCAGTTCAGTTCAGTCACTCAGTCCTGTCTGACTCTTTGCGACCTCATGAAGCACAGCACGCCAGGACTCCCTGTTCATCACCAACTCCCGGAGTTCACTCAAATTCATGTCCATCAAGTCGGTGATGCCATCCAGTCATCTCATCCTCTGTCGTCCCCTTCTCCTCCTGCCCCCAATCCCTCCCAGCATCAGGGTCTTTTCCAATGAATCAACTCTTCACATGAGGTGGCCAAAATACTGGAGTTTCAGCTTTAGCATCATTCCTTCCAGTGATTTTGGAGCCCCAAAAAATAAAGTCTGACACTGTTTCCATTGTTTCCTTATCTATTTCCCATGAAGTGATGGGACAAGATGCCATGATCTTAGTTTTCTGAATGTTGAGCTTGAACTTTAAGCCAACTTTTTCACTCTCCACTCTCCTTTTTCACTTTCATCAAAAGGCTTTTGAGTTCCTCTTCACTTTCTGCCATACGGGTGGTGTCATCTGCATATCTGAGGTTATTGATATTCCTCCTGGGAATTTTGATTCCAGCTTGTGCTTCTTCCAGCCCAGTGTTTCTCATGATGTATTCTGCATAGAAGTTAAATAAGCAGGGTAGCAATATATAGCCTTGACGTACTCCTTTTCCTATTTGGAACCAGTCTGTTGTTTCATGTCCAGTTCTAACTGTTGCTTTCTGACTTTCATATAGGTTTCTCAAGAGGCAGGTCAGGTGGTCTGGTATTCCCATCTCTTCCAGAATTTTCCACAGTTTATGCACCATCAGCTATATGTTAAAAGCAATAACACCTATTGTACAACTTCACTAAAGGTTTGGAATGAGTCAATATTTTTTTAAGTGCATGTTTATTGAGAAAGACATTTTAAAAGCCCAAATTTGAACAGAGTTTATACCTAAAATCATTTGAGCGTGTTTTTCTTTTGAATTTTTAAATTTGCATGAATGTTTATATTGATTTATAATGCCAAATGATGTCATTTTAACTTCCAGAATTTCAAGGTAAATAGCCTGTATTTTGGAGGAGGCAATGGCAATCCACTCCAGTACTCTTGCATGGAAAATTCCATGGATGGAGGAGCCTGGTAGGTTGTAATCCATGGGGTCGCTAAGAGTGGAACACGACTGAGTGACTTCACTTTCACTTTTCACTTTCATGCATTGGAGAAGGAAATGGCAATCCACGCCAGTGTTCTTGCTTGGAGAATCCCAGGGACGGGGAAGCCTGGTGGGCAGCTGTCTATGGGGTCACACAGAGTCAGACACGACTGAAATGACTTAGCAGCTTAGCAGCAGCAGCTTGTATTTTACTTTTCTTCCAAAATCAAAAATACATTGAAAACAAATTCATCGAAAGATGAAATCGAGACATCAAATGAGTATCAGAGTATCCAACCATGTGTAAACTGTTGAGTAGGGAAGTGATAAACTTCCACACACTATGAAGCTTCCCTGGTGGCTCAGAGTTTAAAGGAACTGTCTGCAACACGGGAGACCTGGGTTAGATCCCTGGGTCGGGAAGATCCCCTAGAGAAGGAAATGGCAACCCACTCCAGCATTCTTGCCTGGAGAATCCTATGGATGGAGGAGCCTAGTGGGCTACATACAGTCCATGGGGTCACAAAGAGTCAGACATAACTGAGAGACTTCACTTTCACTTTCATGAGGTATGTATACTTTTGTGCAACTGTAAAATGTAAATCAGAGAAGGCAATAGCATCCCATTCCAGTACTCTTGCCTGGAAAACCCCATGGAGGGAGGAGCCTGGTAGGCTGCAATCCATGGGGTCGCTAAGAGTCGGACACGACTGAGCAACTTCACTTTCACTTTTCACTTTCATGCATTGGAGAAGGAAATGGCAACCCACTCCAGGGTTCTTGCCTGGAGAATCCCAGGGATGGGGGAGCCTGGTGGGCTGCCGTCTGTGGGGTCACACAGAGAAGGAATGACTGAAGTGACTTAGCAGCAGCAGTAAAATGTAAATAATGAAAAGTTAGGTGTGCTTCTAAGGACTTAAATTTCAACTCTTTAAATGAAAATATCCTTACATAACTTTCCAGTAATAATTACTGGCCATATAAATGTACATTCTCATGTAAGAGTTTAATTTACACAACTGTTGTGCATCCTGTTTTGGTCTGCCCTATTTTCAAGTCAATTTCATATCTGAATTGATACATCTTAAGATTCTTGTTTTTGAGTTTTAGTTTTCTTTCAGGAAAAGAAAAGAAAACAACAAAAAGGCACCTTTCTACTTTCCTTTTTAAAATTTCTTCTTTGATCCATGAGTTATTTTGTAACATATTGTTTAGTCCCTAAATACTGGGGAATTTTTTAGAGTTTTATGGTGTTGATTCTAAACTGCTTAGGTCGATTGAATAATCTTACATAACTCAGAATAAGGTCTGTAAATCTCTATATTCACCTGAGAAAAATGTGCATTTTGCTATCATTAGGTGACCCATAAATGTTAATCGATCAAATTGGTTGATAATGTTCCTCAAAACACCTGTGTTTGTCTACCTCTTATTTAAATTATTGACACACAGAGAGAGGAATTGAAATCTCCATAAATGCTATTAAAATGTTTATTTCTCCTTACAGTCCTATCATTTATTGTTTCCTGTAATTTGTAGCTCTAGTTGTAGGTACATTAATCCTAATACAGTTATATTTCTTTTTCCTTTCTCAAACTTTCATTTTTAATTTATTTTTGTCTTTACATTTGAAATACGTTTCTTGTGGTAAGATAGAGTTGAATCTTTTTTTTTTTTAATCGAGTCAAAAACTGTCTTTAATTGAATTGTATGAACAATATACATTTAAAGAGATGAGTAACATTGTTAACAGTAAAGATTCTATAGAAGCAAAAGAAATCAAGAAAATATGGAAAGAATACACAGAGAAACTGTACAAAAAAGATCTTAATAATCCAGATAACCATGATGGTGTAGTCTCACTCAGAGTGACATTCTGGAAGGTGAAGTTAGGTGGGCTTTAGGAAGCACTGCTGTCAATAAAGCTAGTGGATGTGATGGGATTCCAGCAGAGCTATTCAAAACCCTAAAAGATTATACTATCAAAGTATTAAACTATCAAAGTATCAAAGTATTGTCCACCCGTAAATGGTCACTGGACTGGAAAAGTCAATCCTCTTTTCAATTCCCAAGAAGGACAGTCCTAAGGAATGTGCAAACCACTGGACAATTGCATTCACAGCTTGAATAGTCTAGTAAGGCTATGCTCAAAATCCTCCAAGTTAGGCTTTAGCATTTTGTGAACCAAGATATTCAAGCTGACTTAGAAAAAGCAGAAGAACCAGAGGTCCGATTGCCAACATTCATTGGGTCATAGAGAAAGCAAGGGAATTCCAGAAAAACAACTACTTCTGTTTTATTGATTACCCTAAAGCTTTTGACTATGTGGATTATAACAAACTGTGGAAAACTCTTAAAGAGATGGGGATACCAGATTATTTTACCTGTCGCTTGAGAAACCTGTATGTGGATCAAGAAGCAGTAGTTAGAACCCTGTATGGAATCTGAATGGAATCTGTATGGAACCCTGAATCTGACTGATTCAGAATTGAGAAAGGTCTACAATAAGGCTGCTATTTTCACCCTGTTTATTTAACTTATATATGGAGCACATCATGAGAAATTCCAGTCTGGATGAGTTACAAGCTGGAATCAAGATTGCTGGGAGAAATATAAACAATCTCAGATATGTGGATGATACCATTCTAATGGCAGAGAGAAAGAGGAACCAAAGAGCCTTTTGATGAGGGTGAAGGAGCAGAGTGAAAAAAACTGGCTTAAAACTCAATATTAAAAAAAAAAAAAAAACTAAGATGATGGCATCCAGCCCCATTAATTCATGACAAATAGATGGGGAAAATGTAGAAGTAGTGACAGGTTTCTTCTCCTTGGACTTTAAAATCACTGTGGATGGTAACCACAGCCATGAAATTAGAAGACAATTGCTTCTTTGCAGGAAAGTTATGACCAACATAGACAGTGTATTTAAAAAACAGAGATATCACTTTGCCCACAAAGATCTGTATAAAGCTGCTATGGTCTTTCCAGTAGTGATGTATTAATGTGGGAGCTGGAAAACAAAGAAGGCAGAGTGGCAAAGAACTGATGCCTTTGAAATGTGGAGCTGGAGAAAACTCTTGAGAGTTCCTTGGACAGCAAGGAGATCAAATCAGTCAATCCTAAAGGAAATCAACTCTGAATGCTCTTTGAAAGGACTAATACTGAAGTTGAAGCTCCAATATTTTGGCCACCTGATGTGAACAGCTGACTCATTGGAAAAGACCCCGATGCTGGGAAAGATTGAATGCAGAAGGTGGAGAGGAAAACAGAGGATGAGATGATTGGCTAGCATCACCAATTCAATGAACACGAAATTGGGCAAACTCCAGGACATGTTCAGGGACAAAGAAGACTAGCATGCTGCAGACCATGGAATCATGCAGAGTCAGACATGACTTGGCAACTGAACAACAACAATAAATATGGTTATTTCCTTCTGAGTTTAATTTTTTTATTATTTTATTTTATTTACTTTTGATTGAATTGGATCTTCATTGCTGCACATGGACTTTCTCTAGTTGCAGAGAGCAGGGGCTAACCTCTAGTAGCACTGCACAGGCTTCTCATTGAGATGGCTTCTATTGTTGTGGAGCACAGGCTGTAGAGGCATCAGCTTCAGTATTTGCAGCATGCAGAGTTGGTAGTTAGAGCCTGCAGGCCCTAGAGAGCATCAGTTCAGTTCAATCACTCTGTCGTGTCTAACTCTTTGCTACCCCATAGACTGCAGCATGCCAGGCTTCCCTGTTCATCACCGTCTCCCAGAGCTTACTCAAATCCATGTCATGTCCATTGAGTTGGTGATGCCATCCATCCATCTCATTTTCTGCTGTCCCCTTCTCCTCCTGCCTTCAATGTTTCCCAGCATCAGGGTCTTTTCAAATGCATCACAGACTTCAGTAGAGGGAGCATGGACTTCAGTAATTGTGGCACATGGGCTCAGTAGCTGCAACTTGCAGGCTCAAGTACAGGCTAAGTAGTTGTACTGCATGGGCTTAGTTGCTCCATGGCATGTGGAATCTTCGCAGACCAGATATTGAACCCATATCCCCTGAATTGGCAGGTGAATTCTCACTCATTTCACCACCAGAGAAGATCCCTTCTGAGCTTAGAATAGAAATACAACTGATTTTTCATCCTGCAACTCTGTCATATATATGCGTATATTTGTTCTCTTGCTACTTATGTATAATTAATGCCACTTTGAGCTTACTGAGAAATTTTTTAAATGATTCCATATTACCTGTTCTGTTAGCTTATTAGTTATAGCACTTTTTTTTTTTTTACTACTTTAGTGATTGCTTTAGATTTTATAGCTTAATATTTAGATCTATTAAAAAAAGTGTAGGTTTATAAAAAGAAATCTACCTTCAAAGGCTATAATAGTATACTGATACAGAGCAAGAATTTTGCAATATTAAACATTTTTCATAGACTGTATCTCATACTTTTTATTTTATGTATGTTTGGTAAGTCCTTGCATATAGAATCACAGAGTATATGATATACTGTAATATTTTATTACAGTTAGTATAACATTTAAAATATTAAAAAACAACAGAAAATCAAATATAAATAAAATATTCTTGAAAAATAAAATGATTAAAAAACAGAATCCAGTAATTCCTCTTTTAGATATATTAAAAGAGAAATAAAAATTTGCATCCAGACAAAAATTTTCACATGGCTAATTATAATAACATTATTCATAATAGCCAAAACAATACAATGACTTTCTAGGGGTAGAAATCCTGGGTCATATGATGACTCTATTTTCAACATTTCAAAGGACAGATGAACTATTTTCAATAGTGGTTGTACCATTTGTGCTTTCCTGGAAAAAAATTGTATGAGAGTTCCAATTTCTTCACACCGTTGCCAAATATATTATTGTGTGTATTTACTTTTTTACTATAGCCATCCTTTTTTTGTGTGAATTGGCTTGTAATTATGATCTTGATTTGAGTTTCCCTAATTCTTAATAACACTGAGCATTTTTTTTTTTCCTTTGGTTTATTTTTTATTTTTTTTCCTCTAATTTTATTTTATTTTTAAACTTTACATAATTGTATTAGTTTTGCCAAATATCAAAATGAATCCACCACAGGTATACATGTGTTCCCCATCCCGAACCCTCCTCCCTCCTCCCTCCCCATACCATCCCTCTGGGCCGTCCCAGTACACCAGCCCCAAGCATCCAGCGTCATGCATCGAACCTGGACTGGCAACTCGTTTCCTACATGATATTAGTAAGCAGAAGGAAAAACATAAATACAGTATACTAACGCATATATATGGAATTTAGAAAGATGGTAACAATAACCCGGTGTACGAGACAGCAAAAGAGACACTGGTGTATAGAACAGTCTTATGGACTCTGTGGGAGAGGGAGAGGGTGGGAAGATTTGGGAGAATGGCAATGAAACACTGAGCATTTTTTTTCCAGTTGCTTACGGACCATTTGTACATATCCTTAGAAAAAATGTTTATTCTCACTTGACTCTTTTGTGGGTGAACAACAAGTTGTTCCAGTATAATTCTATTGAAAACATAGTACTCTCCAAGTTGAATTGTCTTTGAATACTTGTTGAAAATCAATCAGCTATAAATGTACAGGTTTGATTTTGGACTATCAGTTCCAATCCATTGTTATCTTTTCTTTGCCAATAATATTCTGCCTTGATGAATGCCTCTTTGTAAATTTTGAAGTCAAGAAATGTGAGTCTCCCTATTTTGTTTTTCTTGTTCAGAATTGTTTTGATTGTTCTCGGTCTCTTACAATTCTCTATTGATTTTAGAACCCAGTTGTCAATGTCTATGAAGTCAACTGGAATTCACATCAAGATTCTGTTGAATTTGGAGATAAGTTTGGGGTGTATTACGGTATCAACAAAGTTAATTTTTCTAATCCATGAACATGGTATGTTGTTTATTTCTAAATATTTTATTCATTTTGATACTGTAAGTAGAATTGTTTTCTTGGTTTTATTTTGGATTCTTGATTCCAGAATAGAAAGACAACTGATTTTTTATCCTGCAACTTTGTCATATATTTGTTCTCTTGCTACTTATGTATAATTCTATACTCTCTTATCCCTTATTGGGGATTATTAGTGTTATTCATATTAATTTATAAATATTATAAAACTGAAAATGCGTTACTATAATTATTTATTTACCACTGTAGTAATTTCCTTTGCCCATTACACTTTGCTCCCACCCACCTCCTTTGTGTTTTTATTGGCAAATATATTATACAAATTTATGTTTCTATATATGTATATATATATGCTTAAAAAGTACTCTTTACATATTATTTTAAACAATTACTTTTTAAAATCAATTAAGCAAAGAAAGACAAATATGATTTCTTTGTCTGTTTTTAATTAATTAATTAATTTTAATTGGAGGCTAATTACTTTGTAATATCGTGGTGGTTTTTGCAATACACTGACATGAATCAGCCACAGGTGAACATGTGTCAGCCATCCCAAACCTCCCTCCCCATCCCATCCCTCTGGGTTGTCCCAGTGTACCAAGTTTGAGTGCCTTGTTTCATGCATCAAACTTGGACTGGTGATCTATTTCACACATGGTAATATACATTCAATGCTATTCTCTCAAATCATCCCACTCTCGCCTTCTCCTAGAGTCCCAAAGTCTGTTCTTTACATCTGTGTCTCTTTTGCTATCTTGCACTTACGGTCATTGTTACCATCTTTCTAAATTCCATATATATGCATTAAAATTTTTACTTAATGCTTGGAGACACTCTTCTTCATATGAAAAAAATTATTTTAATATTTTCTGTATGGCAGCTCTGCTAGCAAATTTTTTTTGTAGTGTTTGTTTACTTAGAAATTTAATTCCACTTCAGTTTTGATAGAAGACTTCGCTGGATATAGGAGTCCTGATAGGCTATTTTTTTTTTTTTTCTTTCTCTGAGTACTTTTAATATAACATCCCATTGCCTTCTGGCATTTCTTTTTAATTTTCTGCTAAGAAGTTAACTGCTAATCATGCTGGATATCCACTTCTAGGTGGTATAGTGTCTTTCTCTTTTCACTTTCAAGATTTTTTTTTCCTTGTCTTTAACTATCAATATTTTTACTACACTGTGTCTGGTTGTGGATCTTAATATTTTCTTTCTTGTAGTCTTAACTTTCTAGGTGTGCAATTTATTTTTTAAATAAATTTCTAAAAATTTAAAAGTTTTTAGTATAATTTATTCAAAATTTTTATTGTCTTTATCCTTTTTCTACTAATCCCACTGTGTACATGTTGATGCTTTTAATGGTATGCCACAATTTTCTGAGTCTTTGGTCATTTTTTAAAAATTATTTTTCTATTTTTCAAGTTGTATAACTTATCTGTGTATCTTCAAGTTTGCTGATTATTTTTTCTGCCTGTTCAAAGAGACTGTTGAGTCCCCCTTATGATTTTCAGTTTACTTTTCAACTCCACAATTCACATTTGAATCTCTTTTTTATAACTTCTATTACTTTATTGATATTTGCTATTTTATGCACCATTGCCATCATAAGTTCCTTTACATTTTTATTGAATTATAGTTGATCTAAAATATTATATTATTTTTCAGGTGTACGATATAATGGTTTAGTATTTTTTTATTATATCTCTTTAAAGTTATTACAATATAATGTTATTATTATAATATTATAAAATATCATTGTTTCTTGTTTTATAGATAATAGCTTGTATCTCTTAATCACATACGCATATCTTGCCCCTACCCTCTTACCTGGATTCATTGATAACCACTAGTATGTGCTGTCTCTCTGTGGATCAATTTCTATTTGGTTATATGCATTAATTTGTTTTATTTTTTTTTTAGATTCTGCATACAAATGATAACCTAGAGTATTTGTCTTTTTCTCTCTGAATTATTTCAGTAAGCATAGTCCCTTTTAAGTCAATTCATATTGTTACAAAGGACAAAATTTCATTCATTTTTATGGCTAACATTCTATTGTGGGACTTCCCTAATGGCTCAATGATAAAGAATCCGCATGCTAATGCAGGAGATGCAAGTTCAATCCCTGGGTCAGGAAGATCCCCTAGAGGAAGAAATGGCAACCCACTCCAGTATGCTCACCTAAAAAGTACGATGGACAGAGAAGTCTGGCGGACTACAGTCCATGAGGGTGCAAAAGAGTCAGACATGATTTTGTGACTAAAACAACAACAATAATATTCCATTGTATAGATATATATAGCACATACTTTTTTTTTTACTGATTTATGTGATAATGGACACAGGTAGTTTCCATATCTTAGCTATTTTAGGTAATGCTTAAACATTGGAGAATTTTTTTTTTTTTTCCCTGAATTGGAACTTTGGAGTGCATGTGTTTTTTTAATTAATGTTTTTGTTTTTTCAGAAATATACCCAAAAATAGATAGCTGGATCATATAGTAGATCTATTTTAAATTTTTGAGAAACTTTAATACTGTATTCCATATTGGATACATGAATTTAGATTCTCAACAACAGGATACTAAGGTTCCCTTTTCTCCACATCCTAACCAACATCTGTTATATATAGACTTTTTGATGAGAGTCATTTTGACAGGTATGAGGTGATAATATCACTTTGGTTTTAAAATGGATTTCTGTGATAATTAGCAATCTTGAGCATCGTTCTTGTGCCTATTAGCCAAATTTACATCTTAAAAAAAAAGTCTATTCAGGTGCTGTGCCCATTTTTAAACAGGTCATTTGTTTTTTGATATTGTGTTTTATGTGCAGTTTTTATTTGTGATTTTCTATATTTGTTTTTCTCTTTCTGACTTACTTCACTCTGTATGACAATCTCTAGGTCCACCCACATTTCTGCAAATAGCACTATTTCATTTCTTTTCATTGCTGAGTAATACTCCATTGTATATATGTACTGCATCTGTATTGATTCCTTTGCTGATGGACATATAGGTTGTTTCCATGTCCTTGGTATTGTAAGCAGTGCTAAAATGAACAGCAGGGTACATGCATCCTTTCAAAATATGGTTTTCTCCAGATAGATGCCAAGGAGTGGGATTGTTGGGTCATATAGTAGCTCTATTTTTCACTTTTTATTTTTTTTAATTTAAATTTATTTATTTTCTTTTGCTTCATGACCATGTTTATAATGGCTACACTGAAATCTCTTAAATGTAATGTGCTCTCTGTTATAGGCAGTTTCTCTTACTTCCCTTTGCTCCTATTGTATGAGTTATACTTCTCTACTTTTTTGCTTATTCTGTAATTTTTTAATAGAAACTAGCTACTTCATCGGAGAAGGCAATGGCAACTCACTCCAGTACTCTTGCCTGGAAAATCCCATGGACAGAGGACCCTGGTAGGCTCCAGTCCTTGGGGTCGCGAAGAGTCGGACACGACTGAGTGACTTCACTTTCACTTTTCACTTTCATGCATTGGAGAAGGAAATGGCAACCCACTCCAGTGTTCTTCCCTGGAGAATCCCAGGGACAGGGAAGCCTGGTGGGCTGCCGTCTATGGGGTCGCACACAGACACAACTGATGCGACTTAGCAGCAGCAGCAGCTACTTCATAGAGAACACTGTAGCAACAATTGGTCTGGTACCCTACCCCCAGGGCTCATTATTGTTTTTTATTTTGTTTTGTGTATTTATAACTTAAATGAGTGAGATCTACTTCAAACCCCGGAGTTAAGTCTCTGATATGGCTCTTCGTGAAGGAGCGGCTTTAGCTATATCACAGTCCCCCTGGGATGACCGTGATGCTGTGACTCCTACTCTTTCTCTGATTATTCCCAGCTGTTAAACTTCACTAATTAACAGCAGATTGCTTTATTGTTTTCGACAATATCCTGGGACATAAATTCTTCTACAAATTAATCTAATCAAATTGTAGTTTCTGAAGAGATAGTTCCTGAGATCAGTATTAGATGTTTGTTCTAACCCCAGGAGATTTCCTCTCATCTATCTTATTCCCCAGGTCTGTCCTACAAACTAGCCTGTCTGTACTCTAGAATGGATCTTCATTACACCTGCAAATCTGCCAATTATTTTTCACAACAAACTCCACTGTTCTTAAGAACAACATTAGGCTTAAGCATGTCCAAATTCTTTTGCAAATGATATAAGTTCCTTTGGAAAGAGGTTCAGTTCAGTTCAGTCCACTTCAGTTGCTCAGTCGTGTCCGACTTTCTGCGACCCCATGAATCGGAGCACACCAGGCCTCCCTGTCCATCACCAACTCCCGGAGTGCACTCAGACTCACGTCCATCAAGTCAGTGATGCCATCCAGCCATCTCATCCTCTGTCGTCCCCTTCTCCTCCTG
>NW_011494782.1:866795-867218 GCF_000754665.1 Bison bison bison | reverse complement strand
CGGATGCCATGACCTTCGTTTTCTGAATGTTGAGCTTTAAGCCAACTTTTTCATTCTCGACTTTCACTTTCATCAAGAGGCTTTTTAGTTCCTCTTCACTTTCTGCCATAAGGGTGGTGTCATCTGCATATCTGACGTTATTTATATTTCTCCCAGCAATCTTGATTCCAGCTTGTGTTTCTTCCAGTCCAGCATTTCTCATGATGTACTCTGCATATAAGTTAAATAAGCAGGGTGACAATATACAGCCTTGACAAACTCCTTTTCCTATTTGGAACAAGTCTATTGTTCCATGTCCAGTTCTAACTGTTGCTTCCTGACCTGCATACAGATTTCTCAAGAGGCAGGTCAGGTGGTCTGGTATTCCCATCTCTTTCAGAATTTCCCACAGATTATTGTGATCCACACAGTCAAAAGCTTTGG
>NW_011494782.1:866138-866695 GCF_000754665.1 Bison bison bison | reverse complement strand
ATGAATCGGAGCACACCAGGCCTCCCTTTCCATCACCAACTCCCGGAGTGCACTCAGACTCACGTCCATCAAGTCAGTGATGCCATCCAGCCATCTCATCCTCTGTCGTCCCCTTCTCCTCCTGCCCTCAATACCTCCCAGCATCAGTCTTTCCCAATGAGTCAACTCTTCGCATGAGGTGGCCAAAGTACTGGAGTTTCAGCTTTAGCATCATTCCTTCCAAAGAAATCCCAAGGCTGATCTCCTTCAGAATGGACTGGTTGGATCTCCTTGCAGTCCAAGGGACTCTCAAGAGTCTTCTCCAACACCACAGTTCAAAAGCATCTATTCTTTGGCACGCAGCCTTCTTCACAGTCCAACTCTCACATTCATACATGACCACAGGAAAAACCATAGCCTTGACTAGACGAACCTTTGTTGGCAAAGTAATGTCTCTGCTTTTGAATATGCTATCTAGGTTGGACATAACTTTCCTTCCAAGGAGTAAGTGTCTTTTAATTTCATGGCTGTAGTCACCATCTGCAGTGATTTTAGAGCCCAGAAAAATAAAGTCTGAC
>NW_011494782.1:852437-866038 GCF_000754665.1 Bison bison bison | reverse complement strand
CATACAGATTTCTCAAGAGGCAGGTCAGGTGGTCTGGTATTCCCATCTCTTTCAGAATTTCCCACAGATTATTGTGATCCACACAGTCAAAAGCTTTGGCATAGTCAATAAAGCAGAAATAGATGTTTTTCTGGAACTCTTGCTTTTTCCATGATCCAGCAGATGTTGGCAATTTGATCTCTGGTTCCTCTGTCTTTTCTAAAACCAGCTTGAACATCAGGAAGTTCACAGTTCACATATTGCTGAAGCCTGGCTTGGAGAATTTTGAGCATTACTTTACTAGCCTGTGAGTTGAGCGCAATTGTGCAGTAGTTTGAGCATTCTTTGGCATTGCCTTTCTTTGGGATTGGAATGAAAACTGACCTTTTCCAGTCCTGTGGCCACTGCTGAGTTTTCCAAATTTGCTGGAATATTGAGTGCAGCACTTTCACAGCATCATGTTTTAGGATTTGAAATAGCTCAACTGGAATTCCATCATCCCCACTAGCTTTGTTTGTGGTGATACTTTCTAAGGCCCATTTGACCTCACATTGCAGGATGTCTGGCTCTAGGTCAGTGATCAAACCATCGTGATTATCTTGCTCATGAAGATCTTTTTTGTACAGTTCTTGTAGGAGCTATCTATTTTTAAGCCTGCTTCTGACCTCCATTCATGGTCTCAAGAGCCAAGGGTGGGGATAATGACAAACTTTTCTTAAATGACACACCCCCTCCTGGATCTGAACACTTGTTGGAGAGGGCCAGGAAACGAAGGTCCTGTCACTTTGTCTCTCCTGGTGTTGAAATACCACATAATGAGTCAGGCAAGGGCTATTCGGACCCCAGAATTCTTAGTGGTCATGTCCAGTTCAGTTCAGTTCAGTCCCTCAGTCGTGTCCAACTCTTTGCGACCCCATGAATCGCAGCACACCAGGCCTCCCTTTCCATCACCAACTCCCGGAGTTCACTCAGACTCACGTCCATCGAGTCAGTGATGCCATCCAGCCATCTCATCCTCTGGCATCCCCTTTTCCTCCTGCCCCCATTCCATCCCAGCATCAGAGTCTTTCCCAATGAGTCAACTCTTCACATGAGGTGGCCAAAGTACTGGAGTTTCAGCTTTAGCATCATTCCTTCCAAAGAACCACTATCCCAAGAGTGAGGGTTAATTAGAAGGTAGCCTACAACTCTCATTTATTCTTGTCAGGAACATGGCTTCAATAACAGGCCAATGAGAGCATGATGAGAAATGCTGAAGTCTTGCTTCTCTCTGGGAAGAGAGCTGCACAGATGGAAACTGAGGGGCGAGATCTGGATGTGTTATTTGCTGCAGCCATCTGGAGGGGATTCTCCACCCCAGTGGGCTGAAAGAACAGGGAAGAAGAGGTATGGCCTCAGTACCACAGATTGTTGTTTTTCTTACAAATTATTAACACTATTTATGTATATTAAATGTATTATAATAATTATAATTAAAATATTATGGATTTTCTAGTATATATCTTCCTTCCTTTGCTCTTTGCCCTTAGAGCTAACTTCAGGAAATTTGACTTTTTTCAATAGTTTTCATCAGTTTCCTGAGGTATTCAAGTATTACTATGGCTAAAGTCAATCTTTGATAATAATCGGTTTTTACCAATACTTAAAGTAAATATTTACATTGTCCTTCAATATGCCTAATACAGATATAAAATAAAAATATTGATATGCTAGCAATAAAATTACTACATGCAGTTAATAATACATTTGTAACTTTTTTCTTAAGCTATCACATATACAGTCAAAATATTGTATGATATAGCCAGTATGTTGTAGTTACTGTAAGTGGAAAGCAACCTTTAAAATTTTATACAATTAAAAATATAATGTTTTCTAAAAATTTTGAAGTAATTAGGTTTGGCTTTCAACTTGATATGCAGCTATTTTTGTCCCATTTAATAATATTTTAGTTTTAAGAGTTGCCTGTTTTATTATTCTTTATAATTTAATTTTTGTTCTCTAAGTATGTAAAATATATACAAAATCAGAAAATTGAAACTATATAAAACTCATATTATTTTAATTCATCTTTCCTCTTTCCTAATCCCATCTTTTTCATATTTTTCAGTTTTTGATTTAAATATATGCATATGTGTTCCTTCTTTATTAATATCATATAAGAAAATATAGCATAAATATTCTTTAAACATAGCATTTTTCACTCAAAATTATATGGAGTTCACTTGTAAAGAAAGATTTTTTAAAAAATAAAATTTCCTTTTTACTTGTTAGTTACCGTATTAATATGGTTATTTAACACCATATTAATGTGTTTTACTATAGCCTTTTCAATCAGTAGCTTGTTTATGTGTATTTGGGTTGTAACAATCATTAACATTACAAATAATACTACAGTAAATAGTCATGTGCCTATGTCATTTCCTTCCTTCCTTTATTTTTTCTTTCTTTCCTTCTCTCTCTCTTTTTTTTCCCTTTTTCTCTCCTCTTTCTGCCTTTGTCCCTCTTGTCTCCATCCAATCCTCCCTGCCTGGGTGTCTGTCTCTCTTTTCCTTCTTTTCTAATAACCTCAGTAACATTAAAAGTTAGAAAGTACTACTGCTTTTTTTATAATATGATATTTATAAAACAATGCTAGCTCTCTAAAATCACCTACTTTGAAATACACATCTTTGGTCTTGAGTTTTGATTGATTGTTAAAATTATATAATTATGAATTTTAACTTAAAAGTCATAGTTATTACTAACAAGAAGCAGTGTGTGTGAATAGTAATTACCAGGGAACAGGTGAGAGAAGGAATTGCTAAGATATGAAATGACAAGGCAGGATGCAAATAGTTGTGAGCAAACATGAAGGAACCATATAAAGGAAGGTTATTTGGAAAGAAAGAAAGAAGAGATCTTCAAGGATAAAACCCTAAGTATGTGGCCAGTTGTATGCTCTACATTTTGAGTAGTGGACTGAATAATCAAAGATCCAGCTAGTTCCTTCTCAAACCCTTTTTATTGTTGTGAATTTTTTAAATTGGTTTTCTGCTTCCTTTATTTAATTTACACTGGACCAGATACCTTAATACTCTAGAGTCAGCCAAATTTTCCATGGCAGATTTCAGGGATTATTGGTAGTGTTCATAACATAAGGGTAACTAAAGTACGAAAAATGTATTTGATTCTTACTTTGAAAGCTTGAAAGAGATATATAAAATGAAATGATTGATTACCTGTATCAATTTGACAGAGAATTGTTACCCAAGAGACTGTCAGCGACTATCAGTCTTTTTCTTCCCAATCCATTCATTTCATTCATACTTAAGGACTCTTACTCTGTGAAGTTTCTTGATGTTGTTTGTTGTATTATTCTGATTAGATTTAGACAAACTTTCTGGATCCTTATAATTTCCAAGATATTCCTTTGTATTCACTTTCTTTAGAGAATCCATGTATGTATTTTTGTTGTTGTTCAGTTGCTAAGCTATGTCTGACTCTGTGACCCCATGGACTGCAGCATGCCAGGCTGCCCTGTCCTTCATACATATATATCAGGACAATTTGACAATAAATAGATGGAGAATTCATCTGGAGTGGAGTATTCAAAGTGTTCTGGGTACTGATTTTCATCCTTGGGTATATCATTTCCATGGAATATTCCCCAAGGTATTTAACAGTTTTGCCCAAAACATTTTCCTGCCTGTTACCATTTTCCCTGCAGTCTCATCTCTGCCATATGACTGTGTGAACATATGGGCATCAATGCTCTTTTCTTACAGCAAATAGAGTAAAAAGTAACTGAAAAATCATTCTGAACAGACAAGCACACATTGTGTTGGGTTAAATGCATTTAGTGATTTTTAATGCCATTTCTATTATATATAAATAGGCTTGGCACTGGGGACATTCTTTGCTTAGAAAAGACTGAGAGAACAGGGGTTTCTGTGCATTTTCATCTGAGCAGAGGGAGGCCCTCTGAATGCAGAACAGACACAGAGAGAGCTGTTAACTGGAGATTAAGCTCTGACAATCAAGCTGCTTGCCAATAAATTTCAAACCCATCTATGCGAGTCATTCAACAATAGCAGACTTGCAAAGCAATTAAAGTCAGCTCTTCCTGTTTAATTTTTGCAGAATGAGGCTGGACTGCCTGAGCTTTCATTTGCTGTGAAATAGTAAATGAAATGAGCCAGGAACATACTGATGTCTTGATGAACACCTGGTGCCCTCTCACAGATTTTTTTTTTTTTTTAACTTATGGGAGGAGTGGACAAAATGTTACTAGCAAAAAATAAAATCAGAAACCTTATTAATCAACATAGCTGTTTTAAATCAAATGAAATATTTATTTTACCATCTACAGCCACTTTCTTTTGAGAACTTTTTTTTTTTTTTTAATTTACTTATTTTAATTAGAGGACAATCACATCACAGCACTGTGGTGGCCCCTGCCACACATCGACATGGATCTGCCACGGGTGCACATGGGCTCCCAATTCCTGAACCCCTTCCTACCTCCCTCCCCACCCCATCCCTCTGGGTTCTCCTAGAGCACCAGCTTTGAGTACCCTGATTCATGCATCAAACTTGTGCTGGTCATCTATTTAACATATGGTAATATACATGTTTCAATGCTATTCTCTCAAATCATCTCACCCTTGCCTTCTCCCACATAGGCCAATAATCTGTTCTTTACATCTGTGTCTATTTTGCTGCCTTGAATATAGGATCGTTGTTACTTTCTTTCTGAATTCCATATATATGCATTAATATACTGTATTAGTGCTTCTCCTTCTGACTTTCTGCACTCTGTATAATAGGTTCCAGTTTCATCCATCTCATTAGAACTGACTCAAAGGTGTTCTTTTAATACATGAGTAACATCCCATTGTGCATATGTACCACAACTTCCTTATCCATTCATCTGCTGATGGGCATCCAGATGGGCATCCAGGTTGCTTCCATGTCCTAGCTATTGTAAACAGTGCTGCAATGAACATTGGGGTACAGGTGTCTCTTTCATTCTGTTTTCCTCAGTATGTATGTTCAGCAGAGAGATTGTTGGATCATATGGCAGTTCTATTTTCAGTTTTTTAAGGCATCTCCACACTGTTTTCCACAGTGACTATACTTGTCTGCATTCCCACCAACAGTGTAAGAGGATTCCTGTTTCTGCACACCCTCTCCAGCATTTATTGTTTGTAGACTTTAAACTCTGGAGTGGAGTGAGATGATACCTCATTGTGATTTTGATTTGCATTTCTCTAATAATCAGTGATGCTGAGCATCTTTTCATGTGTTTATTAGCCATGTAAGTCTTCTTTGGGGCTTCCATGGTGACTCAGAGGTTAAAGCATCTGCCTGCAATGCAGGAGAGCTGGGTTCGATCTCTGGGTTGGGAAGATCCCTTGGAGAAGGAAATGGCAACCCACTCCAGTATTCTTGCCTGGAAAATCCCATGGACAGAGGAGCCTGGTGGGCTATACTCCACGGGGTAGCAAAGAGCTGGACACGACTGAGCGACTTCACTTTCACTATGTCTTCTTTGGAGAGATGTCTGTTTAGTTCTTTGATCCACTTTTTGATTGGCTTGTTCGTTTTTCTGGTATTGAGCTGCATGAGCTGCTTGTATATTTTGGAGATTAATTATTTGTCAGTTGCTTCATTTGCAATTATTTTATCCCATTCTGAAGGTTGCTTTTTCACCTTCCTCATAGTTTTACTTCATTGTGCAAAAGCTTTTAAGTTTAATTGGGTCCCATTTGTTTATTTTTGTTTTTATTTCCATTACTCTGGGACGTGGGTCATAGAAGATCTTGCTGTGATTTATGGCAGAGAATGTTCTGCCTATGTTTTCCTCTGAGAGTTTTATAGTTTCTGGTCTTACATTTAGAACTTTAATCCATTCTGAGTTTATTTTTGTGTATGGTGTTAGAAGTGTTCTAGTTCCATTATTTTACATGTGGGTGACCAGTTTTCCCAGCACCACATGTTAAAGAGATTGTTTTTTCTCCATGTATATTCTTGCCTCCTTTGTCAAAGATAAGGTGTCCATAGGTGGGTGGGTTTATCTCTGGGCTTTCTATTTTGTTCCATTGATCTATTTTTTCTTTTCTTTGCCAGTACCATGCTCTCTTGATGACTGTAGTTTTGTCATACAGTCTGAAGTCAGGAAGGTTGATTCTTCAGTTCCATTTTTCTTCCTCAATATTGGTTTGGCTATTTGAGGTTTATTGTGTTTCCATAAAAACTGTGAAATTACTTGTTGTAGTTCTGTGAAAAAATACCATTGGTAGCTTGATAGGGATTGTGTTGAATCTATAGATTGTTTTGGGTAGTATACTCATTGTCACTATATTGATTTTTCCAATTCACAAACATGGTATATTTCTCCATTTCTTTGTGTAATCTTTGATTTATTTCATCAGTGTTTTATGATTTTCTGTATATGGGTCTTTTGTTTCTTTAGGTAAATTTATTACTAAATATTTTATTTTTTTCATTGCAATGGTGAATGAGATTGTTTCCTTAATTTCTCTCTCTGTTTTTTCAATGTTAGTCTATAGGAATGCAAAGGATTTATGTGTATTAATTTTATATCCTGCAACGTTATTGTATTCATTGGTTAGCTCTAGTAATTTTCTGTTTGTCTCTTTAGGGTTTTATATGTGAAAGGATCATGTCATCTGCAGTGAGAGTTTAACTTCTTCTTTTCCCATATGGATTCTTTTGTTTCTTTTTCTTCTCTGATTGCTGTGGCTAGGACTTCCAAAACCATGTTGAATACTAATGGTGAGAGTGGGCACCCTTGTCTTGCTCCTGATTTTAAAGCAAATGCTTTCAAATTTTTATCATTGAGGCTAATGTTTTCTGTGAGTTTGTCGTATATGGTTTTTCTTATGTTGAGCTTTGTTCCTCTATGCCAGCTTTCTGGAGAGTTTTTTCATCATAAATGGATATGAATTTTGTCAAAGGCTTTCTCTGCATCTATTAAGATAATCGTACAGTTTTTATCTTTCAGTAACACTTCTTTTTTTTTTTTTAACTGATTGCAAAGCAACATTATAGAAATAGCTATGTGTAGCAGAGTAAATAAAATATGTTGTCAGACATAATCTGCTGCTGCTGCTAAGTCACTTCAGTCATGTCCAACTCTATGAGACCCCATAGACGGCAGCTCACCAGGCTTCCCCGTCCCTGGGATTCTCCAGGCAAGAACACTGGAGTGGGTTTCCATTTCCTTCTCCAATGCATGAAAGTGAAAAGTGAAAGTGAAGTTGCTCAGTCGTGTCTGACTCTTAGCGACCCCATGGACTGCAGCCCACCAGGCTCCTCCGTCCATGGATTCTCCAGGCAAGAGTACTGGAATGGGGTGCCATTGCCTTCTAGTTCACCTAAACAATCCTCCACCCTCCTGTTACCCAAATATAATTTATTATGCTTGTATCTAGTAATTTTTGCCACTCACCTTTCGGGGGAAATTGGATAAAGTCAGTGTGAGATATGGTTACAATTCTCTATCTTGCATTTATTTATGCTGATCATCTGAGTGGGTAAATTATCACACAAATAAGCATTTTACGGTATATGCTCTGAGGTTTGCATTTTATATTTCTATATTCATAATGCACATTGTGATTTTATGCACAAAACTTGGTCTATCTTCAAGTTGGTCATAATATAAACCAGAAATAAATGAGATAATGCTTATAAGATCCTTAATTCAATATCTACTGCAAAATTAGTTCTCAGTATATATTGTGTTTAATCTTTATATCAACAACCTCAAAAATGCAGATAACAATATGCATATGGCATAAAATAAATAAGTAAAAAACCTCTTGATGAAGTGAAAGAGGAGTGTGAAAAAGCTGGCTGAAAATTCACCATTCAAAAAACTAATATCATGGCATCCAGTTCAATCACTTCACAGCAAATAGATGAGGAAGCAATGGAAACAGTGACAAACTTTATTTCCTTGGGCTCCAAAATCACTGCAGATGGTGACTTTAGACATGAAATTAAAATTAAGTTTATCAGTAACACTTTTCTAGCTTCCATATATATGCATCAATATATGATATTTGTTTTTTCTCTCTTTGACTTACCTCACTCTGTATGATTGACTCTAGGTTCATCCACATAACTTTCAAATTCCCCTTTAAGATATATCTATGATTTTCTATTTAATGAAGTTAACCTCAGTATAAAATTGGTAAAACAAAATGTTAGATTTTTGCCTTATTATAACTATATATTTAATAGCTGAGGAATACCAACAATATAGTTAGTATTCCTTGAATAAAATATTCAATACATTTATGAATCCAAAAGTATAGCTATGTATAAAGTCTACCAAGAAGTTAGTGCATTAATTTCCCTTTTGTGTACTTTATGGTACTCTATAAACTACAGTAGTACAGTATCTTTATTTCAAGCCTTAGATGTCAAGGAGTGAGTGTAAAAAAAGCAGTGGTATAGGTGATATCTCTTATTGCTTTACCATCTCCCACTTTATCTCCCTCCTCTAGTCAGTAGCTCTACTTGCCTGTTCACTCATTGCCAGCCTCTATATACCAGCTGTTGTACTGCACTACTTTATTTTTCAAGATACTGAACTTCAAGATTAACAATATTTTATTTTTATGTTTTTTTTTATGTATTCTTTGTGTGAAAAGTATTATAAATGTATTTCAGTAAAGTACTATATAACCAATTGTGTTAGTTGGGTAACCAGGCTAACTCTGTGAACTTATGAACAAATTGAACTCATTTTAGAACAGAACTCATTCATGTGTAGAGAACTTACTGTATTGTATAGACAAGTTAAAACAGTAGTTATTCTTTACAAGTGTTTATATTTCATATTTTTCTAGAATTATGAGTAACATTTTAAAGTAAATGATGATGAAAAGTAAATAGTGTCCAGAATTTTTATTTAAATATTAATAGTTAGCTAGTTGTTCTCCATAGTCAGAGAAAATAAGCATTATGATTACTAAAATATTGGGTATATACTTTAAAAAGTATCTTTTAAGTTTGTGTCAGAATAAATGAATTATCCTCTTCATGGGTCACAGCATTGTCGTAGGGAAGGGGCTTGCATAACTCAATGAACCTATGAGCCATGCCATGCAGGGCCACTTAAGACAGATGGCTCATAGTGAAGAGTGCTGATGAAACAAGGTCTACTGGAGGAGGAAATGGCAAATCACTCCAGTATTCTTGACATGAGAATCCCAAGTAAAGTATGTAAAGGCAAAAAGATGTGACACCAGAAGCTTAGGCCCTAAGTTGGAAGGTATCCAATATGCTACTGGAGAAGAGCAATTACCTTTGGCTCCAAAATGAATGAAGCAGATAGGCCAAAGCAAAAATGACCCTCAGTCTTGGATGTGTCCACTGGTGAAAGTAAAGTCCGATGTTGTAAGGAACATATTGCATAGGAACCTGGAATGTTATCGGTGTGTGTGTGTGTGTGTGTGTGTGTGTGTGTGTGTGGTTTGTGTGTGTTAGTATCTCAGTTATGTCTCACTCTTTGCTATCCCATGGACTGTAGCCGACCTGGTTTCTCTGTCCATGGTATTCTCCAGGCAAGAGTACTGGATTGTGTTACCATTCCCTTCTCCAGGGAATTTTTCCCAACCCAGGGATCAAACCTAGGTCTCCTACATTGCAGGTGGATTCTTTACTATCTGAGCCACCAAGGAAGCCTGGTTAAGTCTATAAATCAAGGTAAATTGGATGTAGTCAATCAGAAGATGGTAAGATTTAATGTTGACATCTTAATCAGTGAACTAAAATAGAAGGGAATGAATTTAATTCAGATGACCATTGTATTTATTACTGTGGGCAAAAATCCCTTAGAAGAAATGGAGTAGTCCCGATAGTCAACAAAAGAGTCTGAAATGCAGATCTTGGGTACAGTTTCAAAAATGACAGAATGATCTCACTTTAATTCCAAGGCAAACCATTTAACATCACAGTAATTCAAGTCTATGCCCTAACCACAGATGCCAAAGCAGCTGAAGTTCACCACCTCTGTGATGACCTACAACACCTCCTAGAACTAACAACATAAAAGATATTCTTTTTATTACAGAGGATTGAAATGGAAAAGCAAGAAGTCAAGAGATATCTGGAATAACAGGTGACTTTGGCTTCAGAGTTCAAAATGAAGATGGGCAAAGGCTAACAGAGTTTTGTGAAGAAAACATGCTGGTTATACAAAATAGCCTTTCCCAAGAACCCAAGAGACAGCTCTACACATGGACATTACCAGATGATCAATACTGAAATCAGATTGCTTATGTTTTTGGCAATCAAATATGGAAAAGCTCTATAGTGTCAGAGAAGCCAAGACCAGGAGCCGACTGTGGCTCATATCATCAGCTCCCCATTACAAAATTCAGATTTAAATTGAATAAAGTAGGGAAAATCAGTAGGTCACTCAGGTATACCTAAGTCAAATCCCTTGTGATTATACAATGGAGATGATGAATATATTCAAGTGGTTAGATCTGGTAGGCAGAGTGCCTGGACAGAAGTACATAACATTGTACAGGAAGCAGTGACCAAAACCATTCCAAAGAAAAAGAAATGCAAGAAAGCAAAGTGACTATCTGAGAGGAAAGAACAATGAAAGGCAAGAGAGAAAGGGAAAGATGTACCCAACTGAATTCAGAGCTCCAGAGAATAGCAAGGGAGATAAGAAGCCCTTCTTAAATGAACAATGCAAATAAAAAGTTGAAAATAAAATGAGAAAGACTAGAGTTCATTTGGAGAAAATTGGAAATATCAAGGGAGCATTTCCGGCAAGGATGGGCATGATAAAGGTCAGAAATGGTAAGAACCTAACAGAAGTAGAAGAGATTTAAGGTGGCAAGATGCCACCTTTTTTTTTTTTTTTTTTAAAGAAGACCTGTTTAAAAAAAAAAATGGTTTTTAATGATCCAGATAGACACAATGCTGTGGTCACTCACCTAGAGCCAGATATCCTGGATTGTGAAGTCAAGTTGATCTTAGGAAGTATTACTGGGGAAAAAAATCTAGTGGAAGTGATGGAGTTCCACCTGAGCATTTAAAATCTTAAAAGATGATGCTTTTAAAGTGCTGTATTTAATGTGTGAGCAAATTTGGGAAACTCAGCAGCAGCCACAGGATGGAAAGGTCAGATTTCATTACAATTCCAAAGAAAGGTAATGTCAAAGAATGTTCAAACTACTGTACAATTGCTTTCATTTCACACACTAGCAAGGTTATGCTCAAGATCCTTCAATCTAGTCTTCAAGAGTACATGAATGGAGAACTTTCAGATGTACAAGCTGGATTTATAAAAGGCAGAGGAACTAGAAATCAAACTGCCAGTGCTCACTGGATCATGGAGAAACCATGGGGATTCCAGAAAGACATCTACTTCTGCTTCATTGACTATGCTAAAGCCTTTGACTGTGTGGATCACAATGAACTGTGGAAAATTCTTAAGGAGATAGGAGTACAAGATTACGTAACTATCTTCTGAAAAACCTGTATGTGGGTCAAGAAGCAATAGTTAGTTGGGAAAGGGGCACGCCAAGGCTGTATATAGTCACCCTGCTTATTTAACCTTTATGTAGAGTACATCATGCGAAATGCCAGGCTGGATGAAGCAAAACTTGAATCAAGATTCCTAGGAGAAATATCTACAACTTCTGATATGGAGGGGGTTCCCTTATAGCTCTGTTGATAAAGAATACGCCTGCAATGCAGGAGACCCCATTTCGATTTCTGGGTTGGGAAGATGTGCTGGAGAAGGTATAGGCTACCTACTCCAGTATTCTTGGGTTTCCCTTGTGGCTCTGCTGGTAAATAATCTGCTTGCAATGAAGGAGACCTGGGTTTGATCCCTGTATTGGGAAGATCCTCTGGAGAAGGGAAAGGCTACCCGCCTCAGTATTCTGGCATGGAGAATTCCATGGACTGTATAGTCCACAGGGTTGCAAAGAATTGGACATGATTGAACAACTTTCATTTTTACTTTCTTTCTTATATGCAGATAATACCACTCCAATGGCTGAAAGTGAAGACGGGCTAAAGAGCCTATTGATGAAGGTGAAAGAGGAGAGTGGAAAACATCTGGCTTAAAACTCAACATTCAGAAACCTAAAATCTTGACATTCAGTCCCACCACTTCATGGGGAAAAAAAAAAAAAAAATGAAAGGGAAACAATGGAAGCAGTGACAGGTTTTATTTTCTTGGGCTCCAAAATCACTGTGGATAGTGACTTCAGCCATGAAATCAAAGACTCTTGCTCCTTGGAAGAAAAGCTATAAAGAATTTAGTGTATTAAAAAGCAGAGGCATCACTTTGCCAACAAAGATCTGTATAGTCAAAGCTATAGTTTTTCCAGTAGTCATATATGGATGTGGGAGATGGACCTTAAAGAAAGCTGAATCCCCAAGAATCTATGCTTTTGTATTGTGGTGCTGGGAAACACATTTGAGAGTCCCCTGGACTGCAAGGAGATCAAACTAGTCTATCATAAAGGAAATCAAGCCTGAGTATTCATTGGAAGGACTGATGCTGAAGCTGAAGCTCCAATACTTTGGCTACCTGTTGCAAAAAGCCAATTCATTGGAAAAGGCTCTGATGCTGGGCAAGATCAAGGGCAAAAGAGAAGGGGGAAATAGAGGGTAAGATTGTTGGTTAGCATCTGATCTGGATAGCATCATTGACTCAATGGACATGAGTTTGAGGAAAATCCAGGAGATAGTGTATGGCAGAAAATGCCTGGTGTGCTTCAATTCATGGGGTCAAAAAGAGTAGGACATGACTTAGCAACTGAGCAACAACAACAAAGGTGACAGATTTGCCAGAACTTAGTCATCAATCCAATGTGGTAAGGCTGAGGTAAATAGAGGAGTTAAACATCCCCAGATGGGGTAACCATTTCTATTCTCAGAATCTCCTGTGTGTATCTCTATCTTTGCATTTATAATATTATATAAAAATCACCTATTCACATTTATGTTTCCCACTAGATTATATGACATATTATGGATAATCTGTGTTTAGTCATGTTTGTATTTTTTATGTCTAGCATTTTTATTTTGAAATAAAAAGTGAATTGGATGGTTGTGTAAATTAGAGAGCCAAGAGTTGTGGTGCTATTCTATTACTTTAAAATTATGTAACTACTTTTAGTGACTAAAGACATTGATAATACATAATAGGTTGTGGATATTGTTTTAAAGAAACAAGGTATAGAGAGTCACTATTAAGCTTGTCACTAAGAGATGAAAGTTTCAGCTGTCAGTTCCTTCAGTTCAGTTCAGTCACTCAGTCGTGACTCTTTGCAACCCCATGGACTGCAGCACACCAGGCCTCCCTGCCCATCACCAATTCTCAGAGTTTACTCAAACTCATGTCCATTGAGTCAATGATGCCATCCAACCATCTCATCCTCTGTTGTAACCTTCTCCTCCCACCTTCAATCTTTCCCAGAATCAGGGTCTTTTCCAATGAGAGAGCTCTTCACATCAGGTGGCCAAAATATTGGAGTTTCAGCTTCAGCATCAGTCCTTCCAAAGAATATTCAGGACTGATCTCCTTTAAGATGGACTGGTTGGATCTCCTTGCAGTCCAAGGGACTCTCAAG
>NW_011494782.1:839124-852337 GCF_000754665.1 Bison bison bison | reverse complement strand
TGGCCAAAATATTGGAGTTTCAGCTTCAGCATCAGTCCTTCCAAAGAATATTCAGGACTGATCTCCTTTAAGATGGACTGGTTGGATCTCCTTGCAGTCCAAGGGACTCTCAAGAGTCTTCTCCAACACTACAGTTCAAAAGCAACAATTCTTTGACACTCAGCTTTCTTTATAGTCCAACTCTCACATCCATACATGACTACTGGAAAAATCAGTCAGTTCCTTAGTTAACTATTGTTCACTCTTGGTTTCTCTCTCTTTTCTTATAGAGAAGTTAGTTTGAGATTTGGCATTTACAGTTCTATGAAAAAGAAAGCATTATGGTAAAGCTGCCACACATAAAAAGTAATCAGGAAATAATAAGGCAAATTTCACATATTCATAATACCTTGACTTAGATATAATACAGGCCAGTTTTAAAACAAATTTTCAAATTATAAAAAAGTAATTAGAGTAAAAACATCTGATCAAAAAAGCATGTCTAAATATAAATACAATGGTAGAGTAGTAATAGAATATAGAAGAGAATTCTACAATTGGTACAAAGCCTAACATTTAAGGTTTAGTACTAGGTGATTACTTTTATTATGTTTATTAAAATTGTGTGTGGCTATGATTTAATGGCAATTTAAAGTAATGGTGGCTACAATAATACATGAGTGTATTTGCCACTTTTGTATACATCTAGAAGGTGTTCATTTCTGTCAGAATGCTGGCTCTGTTCTATGTTGGTCTGAGGGACTCAGGCTCATTATATCTTTCCATCATCTCCAGGGTGTATCTTAATTCTCATGTTCCAAGTTGGAACCTCTACCATTATGACTGTAGTTCAAGAATCAGAGCAAATAAATAAAGGAGGAAAAGAAATCTCAAAACCAAAGCACCAGTTGATGTTTAACTACACCTGAAACTTCATGACCCAGAAAATCATGATGGTATGATCACTGACCTAGAACCAGACATCCTGGAATGTGAAGTCAAGTGGGCCTTAGAAAGCATCACTACGAACAAAGCTAGTGGAGGTGATGGAATTCCAGTTGAGCTATTTCAAATCCTGAAAGATGATGCTGTGAAAGTGCTGCACTCAATATGCCAGCAAATTTGGAAAACTCAGCAGTGGCCACAGGACTGGAAAAGGTCAGTTTTCATTCCAATCCCAAAGAAAGGCATTGCCAAAGAATGCTCAAACTACCACACAGTTGCACTCGTCTCACATGCTAGTAAAGTAATGCTCAAAATTCTCCAAGCTAGGCTTCAGCAATATGCGAACCATGAACTTCCTGATGTTCAAGCTGGTTTTAGAAAAGGCAGAGGAACGAGAGATCAAATTGCCAACATCTGCTGGATCGTGGAAAAGGCAAAAGAGTTCCAGAAAAACATCTATTTCTGATTTATTGACTATTCCAAAGCCTTTGACTGTGTGGATCACGATAAACTATGGAAATTTTTGAAAGAGATGGGAATATCAGACTACCTGACCTGCCTCTTGAGAAATTTGTATGCAGGTCAGGAAGCAACAGTTAGAACTGCACATGGAACAACAGACTGGTTCCAAATAGGAAAAGGAGTACATCAAGGCTATATATTGTCACCCTGCTTATTTAACTTATATGCAGGATACATCATGAGAAATGCTGGACTGGAAGAAACACAAGCTGGAATCAAGATTGCTGGGACAAATATCAATAACCTAGATATGCAGATGACACCACCCTTATGGCAGAAAGTGAAGAGGAACTAAAAAGCCTCTTGATGAAAGTGAAAGTGGAGAGTGGAAAAGTTGGCTTAAAGCTCAACATTCCGAAAACAAAGATCATGGCATCTGGTCCCATCACTTCATGGGAAATAGATGGGGAAATAGTGGAAACAGTGTCAGACTTTATTTTTCTGGGCTCCAAAATCACTGCAGATGGTGACTGCAGCCATGAAATTAAAAGATGCTTACTCCTTGGAAAGTTATGACCAACCTAGATAGCATATTCAAAAGCAGAGACATTACTTTGCCAACAAATGTCTGTCTAGTCAAGGCTATAGTTTTTCCTGTGGTCATGTATGGATGTGAGAGTTGGACTGTGAAGAAGGCTGAGCGCCGAAGATTTGATGCTTTTGAACTGTGGTGTTGGAGAAGACTCTTGAGAGTCCCTTGGACTGCAAGGAGATCCAACCAGTCCATTCTGAAGGAGATCAGCCCTGGGATTTCTTTGGAAGGAATGATGGTAAAGCTGAAACTCCAGTACTTTGGCCACCTCATGCGAAGAGTTGACTCATTGGAAAAGACTCTGATGCTGGGAGGGATTAGGGGCAGGAGGAGAAGGGGATGACAGAGGATGAGATGGCTGGATGGCTGACTCAATGGACGTGAGTCTGAGTGAGCTCTGGGAGTTGGTGATGGACAGGGAGGCCTGGTGTGCTCCGATTCATGGGGTCGCAAAGAGTCGGACATGACTGAGCTACTGAACTGAACTGAACTGAAACCTAAGTTAAAGCCTGTTGTTACATAGTTATTTTTGCATAATATAAAACCTGACACTTAGCCAAGACAAACAAATTTCTTTTCTGTTCTCGGAGAGATGAGCTTTCTATTAATATGATGGTGACTTAGTTGCTAAGTCGTATCGAACTCTGGCAACCTCATGAATTCAGCCCACCAGGCTCATCTGTCAATGGGATTTCCCTAGGCAAGAATACTGGAGTAGGTTGCTATGTCTTTCTCCAGGGGATTCTGGACCCAGGGATCAAACCTGAGACTCCCGCATTGCAGGTGGATTCTTTATCAACTGAGCCACCAAGGAAGTCCTATTAATATGGAATATGTGACAAACAGGTATAATAAAGAGTACATCTTTCTTTCAGAATCTCACTCTCTGGTTGCTTCAATATTCATGTGCAGCATTCTTTGTACATATAGACCGTACTAACTACTTTAGGGGGGAAAAAAATATATATATATATATCCCAATAAAGTCTCATCCAGTTTATACCTCTAGCTCAAAGCTCAGAACTTTTGGGTGCCACACATTTTTTTTTTTCTATTAGATATTAATGTAGTTTCTCATGGTCCAAGGACCTCCAAACCAAATAACAGGAATCTACTTTCCACCATACCCATTGTATATAGTGTGTGATGGTGGTGCTAGGAAAAGAATAAGTGCAATTAAAAACTTCCACCTAGAAATGAGTATAGGCAACTGGCACTGTCTGCAAAACTATCACATCTTATTGTATAATGGGAATACCTGTGTTTTATTTGTATAGTTGATTTTATGAGTTCATCCAGACTTCTCTAGTCCTACTCTATGGGACAAATAATCTTGTTCATTGTCTTCCATAATTCTTGCTCTCTTTTCTAAGTAGTTACCCTGTATATTTTACCTCTATGAGCAAAAACAAAGTTACATTTGAAGAGTATGGATTTCTGTAATCTTACACCTTTAACCATTTTATTTCTGTTAGAGCAAAATTGAAGCTGCAAGGGTTGCATTAGAGGGTTAAATACAGGCTTTTACTGACCAGACCTATGGTTTCTTTGGCAATATAATTTCCGCCAAATCTTAGAAGGCATATTTGTGAAAAACCACAGCCGAGATCTTGTCTGCACCCGCTTTTAAACTTTAATTTTCTTTCTTTCTTTTTCTTTTAGCATCAGTGGTAAATAGCAGCTTTAACCTTATCTTTGCTACTACACTTACCTCCTTCTGTTTGACAGAGATATCAGTGAAAATTTCTTGAAGGAAAGTTGGGGGCGATAGTTATCAGTCATCATTTTTATATGTATTTCACTTTGGAATCCAGATGCAATGAGCTTTTCAATTCTCCAAGATTCTAAATTATTTGTACTCTCTTCTTCAATTTAGATTTCAGACTACAGAGAGACAGACTCATGACACATACATATTAACACATCTATAATGCCCTCCACTTCTGTTGTCAGATAAATAGGTTCCAGTCTGAGTTTTTCTTGATTTGCAAGACTCAATTAAAAGCTTAAAAATAATCACCATGTCTAAGTTCTCAGATCTGCTTCACATAGAACAATATTGAATTATAGTGATGAAAAAAAGTGTTTGAAATGAGATCCAATATATTTTTTCTCCCTTCCATAAACAGATGCTAGAGGTAAATCAGGATAAGGGTGGACATGGGAATCCATGGCGTCCTCAAGGAGCCATACTTTATGTAGCTTTATAGGAACAATTTAACCCTATTCTCACTACTCTTTAAGGATAACTTCCTATCATATCCATGACCCCAGCAATAACATGTTTTAAAAACAAGGTTAAAAAGTGAGTAAAGGGCATGTGACAAATATTTCAAGTAAAGCTTCCAGAAGCTAATATTTCCCATCTCTATGAATATTCCATTGGCCAGAACAGTCTCAGAACCTCACATAAATGTAGTAGAGGTTGGTAATGTAACCTTTCATTTCTCCGGCTACATCCAAGTTAAAACTTATCATTATGGAAAAAAAAAGAAATTATGAATACTGTGGAATAAAGCCTTCTCTGTCATATTAAATTATCCAATAATGGCACCAATCAGTTTTCTTCTGATTGTTAATTATTCCTTTATTTATCCACTATATTCTGAATTAATTTTAATTATTCAATTAGTTATAAACAGAAGTGTGGAACATTAGGCATATGTAAATAAGTAAGAGCAATAATTTCATTTCAAGCCAATGGTGACTCTTATAAGATATTAATTGTTCTATCTTCTGAGAAACAAAAGTAAAGTAAAACAAAAGAATTGTTTTCCCCCTCAGCAAAACAACACAATTCTTTTATTTGGTTTCTGTTTGAACAGGAATACTACTGAAAATCAGCCTGAGACATTTTATCTTCCATATGATTGATCAACTCCCATTTTGTATTTTTCCTAACTCTGTCCTTAAACCCTGATGCATTTCATCATCCTGTATAGCATGTGGTCCTCCCCATCATCTCACTTTATGACTGATGCTGCTCAACAGGAAAGATTCCCTGCTGTTATCTTTTTACAGGAACACCAATTACTGTGCTAGAAAGGGCAGAATGCACAAATCTTATTTTCTTTACTTTCACTCCTCAACAGGTTAGAAAATCCAATTGAACAATTTCTAATGTAAAGAATGCTTGACATTTTCCTCAGTTTTAAACTGACCCTCATTTATAATATTTCTATTAGAAGTTTAGATTTGTCAGAGACTTTAACAAAGAAGTATTAGAAAGGAGAAATAAAAAAGGAGTAAGAGAACTGCTGCTTAGTACTTCTAAAAAGTCATGCAATAGGATAAAATTAAGCTAAGTAGCTTTTCACTATAACAGTCAAGAAGAAATCACTAGCACCAAGGATAAACTGAAAAACTAAGGGATCTATAAGTCATTCTCTCTAAGAAACAATCTGGAACTGGAAAACTGGTTCCTACACTCAAATCAAATTTATCCAAATTTTAACTCCAGTGGCTGAAATTCATTTTTAGTTTAACTGTTTCTAAAAATGTTAAATATCACACACACACACACACACACAAATATATATATATATGCAAAAGTGACATTTTTAATTTCACTGATCTTCTGTGTATCCTTGAATTTTTTCAACTTTTAGAAATATATTTTAATCATAAATTTTGTTTAAGTAATGAATGCTCATAAGAAGCCCATAGAATTCAACTTATTTTTTTTAACTTACTGTTACTGATTTATTATTAAAGGATGCAAATGAACAGCAAGATAAGGAAGTACATGGGGCAAAATAAGAAAGGGTGCAGGAGCTTCTGTCTCCACGGAATTTGGAACATGTCACCTTCCTGAAACATGAATACATTCATCAAACCGGAGTCTCTCTAAACGCTATTGTGTAGGGTTTTATGCAGGCTCCATTGTGTAGTTATGGTTGATTAAATCATTGGTCATTGGTGATTAACTCAATTTCCACCCCCTCTTTTTCCCTGGAGGTCGGGGTGGCGGGGTTGGCACTGAAAGATATTTTTTAAGGCTTCAATTTGTATACTTTAATAAAGTATATTAAACAGAAATTTCTTCATGGATCTAATTCAGATTCATGAGATAGGCTGACTGATAGATACAGGAGACCTGTTCAGACACAAGTTCTATAAAGTAATGCTTTCAAGCTAGTTGTTTACAAGATATAACCTAAGTTGTCCCTGCTCTGGCACTAAGTTAAAAAAAGATAATGTTATTGGTAGGAGTTGTCAGAGCAGGTGTTTATATGTTATTTATCTTTATATCCCTGATGGACAGCCTTTTGATGACAATATTAATAAATGGTTTTGCATGTGTGTGAGGATGTGTGCTGTGTTTAAGCGAGTCAGCAAACATAGGTATGTAACTCATCATAAAATACATTACCCAGATATGATTCTTAAATTTTATTTTATTTTTAAACTTTACATAATTGTATTAGTTTTGCCAAATATCATAATGAATCCATCACAGGTATACATGTGCTCCCCATCCTGAACCCTCCTCCCTCCTCCCTCCCCATACCATCCCTCTGGGTCGTCCCAGTGCACTAGCTCCAAGCATCCAGTATCGTGCATTGAACCTGGACTGGCATCTCGTTTCATACATGATATGATTCTATTCAGCTAGCAATCTTTTAAGTTTTAAGTATTTCTATAATAGGAAGATTAACCTTCAGCCCTGTTCTTGGTCAAACTGCAACATTTGTATTGAAATCATTGATTTTTAGTCCTGCATTTATTTTCACTCAGATAGCTATCTTTTCTGTATGAAGATTCCTCTAAGAGAATTAAATTAAAAAGAAAGTCTTTAGAAAATCTAAATGTCAATATAGAAAACTAACTTCTGTTCGTATTACTACTGCTGAATGTTTGCTGTTACACTTATCTTTTTATATTCTGCACATTTTTCTCCACCAGTTAAGTTTCATCTCCAACACACTGCACTTTGAAAACTTTATCAATATTATATGGAATTAGTTTCTTTAATGCTACACTAAGCCATAAACTTTACTACCATGTACTTTCTTATATTCCCTTTTTCAGTCACTTTCCAAAGCTCTATTTTACCTTGGTCATGAGTACCTGATGACAGGTGTAAAGCCATCTGGTTCATTGATCATTCTTAAAATTATCCACATAGCCATAGGACCAAAGACCTCACTAACTACTCATTATTTTGTTTCTCATCTTGAATGTACTGATCAAAATTGAGATGAATAAGTGAAATAAGCCTCTAAGACCAATAATAATCTCATGCCTCTTTTATATCTTTTCTCTCAATTAAAAAACTTGAATCTATGTTATATGCTTTGTTTTCCCTCAGCTAAAGAGAATATTTTTTCACCTTGTTTTTAGGGGAATGAATATATTTTCAGTTAAGTTCTTCCTGTTGAAGAACCCATTCTTTTTGGAAACAATAGATTATCATTTCAATCTTTTTATTTCTCTTTTAAGTCTTCCTTTGTGAAATTTGATGAAACCGATATGTTAAAAGCTATGCTTAAAGTTCAAAACACTTTTCTTAATCTTCATCAAAATCAGTCAACTCAGTGGTAAAATAAAGCATAACTGTATCAATTAAAGGAGAGGAAATATCATACGTAAAATGCATTTATAGAGATAAGCATGAAGTCATGTTCAATACAATGGCTGCTATTACTTACAAGTTGATTACAGGAATTACTAATCAAAAACAAATGTTTTCAAGTAAAGATTTATATGATTATCTGCAAATGAATCTTGTGTTTGTGTGTGTGTGTGTGTGTGTGTGTTGGTTAGTAGCTGTGAAGAACAGGAAAAAAATATTTCAGCTAATAATAATATACATTGTATTCAGATAAACCACTTGCAGTTTTAAGGATAGGACATTGAAAGTTGTTAATTGTAGGTAACCGAAAAATTTCCCTCATGTTCAAAAGTTATATTTTTGCATTTGTAAAGACTTTCACTGAAGTAAAAGCTAATTTATGATCTTGACATTTCCACTTCTCTTTAAATACTCCTATGACTAGTCATGTACAGGTTTTAAGTTCTAACTTTGTGCAGTTTAAATTATTTTATAGCTTGATACATTTAAATGCATGGCAACAGTACACCAAAATATCTTATAAACTACTGATGCAGAATCCTTAAATGTTCTAAGGAATTGTTTTGTGTGTGTGTGTTTTGTTGTTGTTGTTGTTTTTGGTTTTTTTTGTTTTTTTTTTTTTAGTGATGGAAGAGAAAACTCATTTCACCCATGACACCCTTTTCTTCTTTTATTGCTTTGTTCTTCTATGAATATGTCTTGATGCAAAAAGTATAACATCATTACTTTTTTTTTTTTACAGCAAAACTTAGTTCAGTCTTCTAATTTGTTAAGTTAATTCAGAGATTCTAATGTATAAATGGCCTATGTTTTCCATGGGAATTTTGATTATTGGGCTTGAAAATTTTGATTTGGGGTTTGTTTTGTAAGTATTTCTTCTATTTTCCCCATACTTCTTATTTATCACCAAATTCTATGTCTCTTTCCTCTGAAAGTTTCTTTGAGTCTCAACTTTCATGACCTTTTAACTGATAATCTTCTGACCTAGTAATTTTGTACCACCATATAGAACTTTCAAAATTTTGCTGACTTCACTCAGGTACCTCTTTAGTTGTCTCACATATTGTAACATGAATTTTTCCAAATCTATCTTGATAACCATTTTTCAAGAAGTTAAAATAGTTTTATATTTCTTATTCTATAGATCCCAAAAGTCTTCTGTGTGGATTTTAAAGTTCTGAATCATTTTCCTCCAAATTGCCTCATTCCTCCTACTATACAGTATGCATATCCATTCTAATAAGGTGAAACTCACTAGTCATCCTCATAGGCCCATAGTAGACACCGACTAAGTACTCCCAATTCTGATTACTTTTTCTAGGTACATATAAAGTTATTTCTCAGGCTCCTTTGCAGTTAGGTTCAGGTCATGTGAAATACTTTAGATAATTGATATATCCACATATAATGCACTAATTCAAGCTTTGGTCCTATTATTTCTCAGATATCTTGACTGATACTTTCTCTCACTCATACTGCTAGAAATGAGTAATTCTGAAATGATGATATGCTATGATAGAGAAATTTTACACCTTCAGTTAACTGATCAGAAAAGACATCTGAAAGATTCATCTGACATATAGAACTGTGATTCAAATGAAAAATAAAATTTATTTAGAAAATCCACTGATTGTTGTTGTTGTTGTTAAAGTTGTCAGAAGTGTTGTTATTTCAATGTAACACAAAATTAATTTCTTGACTCGCATTAGTCCCTTTTAGTAGTTGTATTCTTTGAGAGATAAATTATTGCAACATTTTGATTGGCTGTCTTTTAGACTGACTTTTAGATATCAAACAATATGAGAGCAGTGTCTATGCTTTAACTCAGACATGTAATGATTTCTCTGTACATAGTATATATATATACACACACACACTAATTAGTTAACTCAGTATACAGATACACAAAATTAAATAACACTCAAGCTCTGTTATAGACATTATTCCAATACCTCCAATTCAGGTTAGGTTTTATGTAATAACTTTAAAAATGGGACAGACACATAGAACAACTGCTTTCAGAACTCAGAGAACAGGCAGCACAGGACAGGAAAGGAAAACAAAGTGGAATGTCCTAGGACTGCTCTAGTTTAGCACTCGGAGAGGATTTCCAGGTTTTAGCCAATCATCAGTCTGAGCTTTATCATCTTTCTTAATTGAAGTAACACAGTAGGGACTTAGAAAGCACAAAGCATCTAGAGTTTGAATGGTACAGCAGAGCACAAGAGTGAGAGATTAGGAGAAAGAGAGGGAAACAACTATAGTGATGTCTAGAGAGTACTATTCAAGCCTTCAATGGAGTGGTGAGAAGTAAACATCTGTACAGAGCCATCTGAAAGAATTAATAGAACAATTCTTGAAGCTCAAATAAAGTCAGGAAGAATTCTTGTTCTGAACTAACAATCAAAGTGGAAAAAACTTGTAATTCACATGTCATTAGAGTATACAGAAGGTTATTATCTCAGTAGCAGGTAAAAATTAGCCCTAGACCAAGTACTACTAGGGACCTGTCTTAAAGACCCTAAATAATTTCCTCAAAAGAAATCAGACTCTTTCCAAGTATTCAACAACATCCAAGAAAAAAAATCTCAATTTTTAAAAATAATGCAATAAGGTCCAGCATAAAAATACATTACATTTTCAGTGGTTACAATGCAAGATATATATATATATATATATATATATATACACACACATACACACACACACACATATATATCACTCTTGCAAAGAAATAGGTAAATACAAATTGTAACAAAAAATAAAAAATCAATTAATACTAATCCAGAAATAACTAAGATGATAGAATGGTATTAAAAGACATCAAAACTTATCAAAATTGGAAGATCTATGTATAGAAAACTATAAAACACTGATGCAAGAAATCAAATAGATGTAAAAATGTACCATGTTTGTGGATTCGAAAAATCAATATAGTGAAAATTTGTATACTACCCAAAGCAATCTATAGATTCAACACAATCCCTATCAAGCTACCAATGGTATTTTTCATAGAACTAGGACAAATAATTTCACAGTTTGTATGGATACACAAAAAACCTCAAATAGCCAAAGCAATCTTGAGAAAGAATGAAACTGAAGGAATCAACCTTCCTGGCATCAGACTATATGACAAAGCTACAGTCATCTAGAGAGCATGGTCCAGAGATAAATCCATGCATCTATGGATACCTTATCTTTGATAAAGGAGGCAAGAATATACAATGGAGCAAAGACAATCTCTTTAACAAATGGTGCTGGGAAAACTGGTCAACTGCATGTAAAAGAATTAAACTAAAACACTTCTAACTTCATACACAAAAATGAACTCAGAATGGATTAAAAATCTAAAGGTAAGACCAGAAACTATAAAATTCTTTGAGAAAAACTTAGGCAGTACATTCTTGACATAAAATACAGCAAGATCTTCTATGGCCCACCTCCCAGAGTAATGGAAATAAAACCAAAAATAAGCAAATTGGACCTAATTAAGTTTAAAAACTTTTGCACAATGAAGGAAACTATAAGTAAGGTGAAAAGACATCCTTCAGAATGGGAGAAAACAATAACAAATGAAGCAACTGACAAATAATTAATCTCCTAAATATACAAGTGGCTCATGAAGCTCAAAACTAAAAAAACAACCCAATCAAAAAAATGGGACAAAGAATTAAACAGATATTTCTCCAAAGAATGCATTCAGATGACTAGTAAACACATGAAAAGATGGCCAACATCACTCATTATTAGAGAAATGCAAGTCAAAACCACAATGAGCATCATCTCACTCTGGTCAGAATGGCCACCATCAAAAAGTCTACAAACAATAAATGCTGGAGAGGGTGCAGGAAAGGGAACCCTTCTACACTATTGGTTAATGCAAACTGATACAGTCACTGTGAAGAACAGTGTGGAGATGCCTTAAAAAAACTGGAAATAGAACTCCCATATGACACAACAATCCCACTGCTGGGCATATACACCAAGGAAACCAGAATTGAAAGAGACACCTGTGCTCCAGTGTTTATTGTAGCACTGTTTACAAGAATACATTTGAGTCGGTTCTATTGAGGTGAGTGAAGTAAGTCAGAAAGAGAAACACCATTAAAGTATATTAGCACATATGTATGGAATTTAGAAATTCAGTAATGACGATCCTATATGCAAGGCAGCAAAAAAGACAAAGATGTAAAGAACACGCTTTTGGATTATTTGAGAGAAGGTGAGGATGGAATGATTTGAGAAAATAGTACTGAAACATTTATATTACCATATGTAAAATAGATGACCAGTGCAAGTTTGATGCATGAAGCCGGACACTCAAAGCCAGTACTCTGGGACAACCCAGAGGGATGGGGTGAGGACGGACATGAAAGGGGTGTTCAGGATGGGCAGACACATGTGTACCCATAGCTGATTCATGTGAATGCATGTGGTGGTAAAAACCACCACATATGGTAAAGTAATTATCCTTCAATTAAAATAAATAAATTAATTGAAAATATACTAATAAAGGAAAATGTACCAAAATGTTCCTTTCTTCTTCCATCCTCAATACTAAATGGATACAGAAAATTTGACCAATTTTCACAATTTTTTTTTAATGCATGCTATGACAGCTATCATAATGCAATCTAACAAAATTGTTTTAAATGAAGTTAAAACTTGATGACTAGAGTAGATAACTATAGTCATCTTAGAGAAAAAAACTGAATGAATTTTTGGACAACCAATATATTCCAGGTATTCAAGAATATAGAGAAAAGCTAAGTATATAAAATGGAAATATGAATGATGTGTGTAAAAATGTTCACTTGAGAATTAAGAATTCTATAGATTTTTAAATCTTAAATTTAAAAAACAAAGGCTTCAATTTAAAAAATCAGGTTAAACATTACAAAAGAGAAGTTTAATGAGCTTCAAATATAGAAGCAGAAGCTACTTAAAATATAACACAGATGAATAAGGACTTCAGTTCAGTTCAGTCGCTCATTCGTGTCTGACTCTTTGCGACCCCATGAATCGCAGCACACCAGGCCTCCCTGTCCATCACCAACTCACGGAGTTCACTCAGACTCACATCCATGGAGCCAGTAATGCCATCAAGCCATCTCATCCTCTGTTGACCCCTTCTCCTCCTGCCCCTAATCCCTCCCAGCATCAGAGTCTTTTCCAAAGAATCAACTCTTCGCATGAGGTGGCCAAAGTATTGGAGTTTCAGCTTTAGCATCATTCCTTTCAAAGAAATCCCAGGGCTGATCTCCTTCAGAATGGACTGGTTGGATCTCCTTGCAGTCCAAGGGACTCTCAAGAGCCTTCTCCAACACCACAGTTCAAAAGCATCAAATCTTCAGCACTCAGCCTTCTTCACAGTCCAACTCTCACATCCATACATGACCACAGGAAAAACCATAGCCTTGACTAGACGGACCTTTGTTGGCAAAGTAGTGTCTCTGCTTTTAATATGCTATCTAGGTTGGTCATAACTTTCCTTCCAAGGAGTAAGCGTCTTTTAATTTCATGGCTGCAGTCACCATCTGCAGTGATTTTGGAGCCCCAAAAAATAAAGTCTAACACTGTTTCCACTGTTTCCCCATCTATTTCCCATGAAGTGATGGGACCAGATGCCATGACTTTAGTTTTCTGAATGTTGAGCTTTA
>NW_011494782.1:821583-839024 GCF_000754665.1 Bison bison bison | reverse complement strand
TTTTTCACTCTCCACTTTCACTTTCATCAAGAAGCTTTTTAGTTCCTCTTCACTTTCTGCCATAAGGGTGGTGTCATCTGCATATCTGAGGAATAAGGACTTAAGAAATTTAAATGGAGCCTCAGTTAGCTTTTAGCCTAATATATGTATAATTGGAATACAAGACAGAAAGCGGAGAAGGGAGAAAAATTATTTTAAGCAACATCATCTGAAAATTTTTAAAATTTAAGAAAAAATATGTTTCACATTCTAAAAAGCTTAATAAGCCCTAAGAAGAAAAGACATCAACAATATTACATTGATGTGTATCATAATAAATGGGTTACAACCAAGGCTAAAGAGAAAATTAAAAGCAGTTAAAGAAAAAGTCATGTTATATATAAAGAGACTCAAACAAGAGTAGTAACAGAAGTCTTTTAGAACCAAGCAAATCAAATACAGTGAAGAAACCAAGGCTAAAGAGAAAATTAAAAGCAGTTAAAGAAAAAGTCATGTTATATATAAAGAGACTCAAACAAGAGTAGTAACAGAAGTCTTTTAGAACCAAGCAAATCAAATACAGTGAAGAAACCAAGGCTAAAGAGAAAATTAAAAGCAGTTAAAGAAAAAGTCATGTTATATATAAAGAGACTCAAACAAGAGTAGTAACAGAAGTCTTTTAGAACCAAGCAAATCAAATACAGTGAAGAAACCAAGGCTAAAGAGAAAATTAAAAGCAGTTAAAGAAAAAGTCATGTTATATATAAAGAGACTCAAACAAGAGTAGTAACAGAAGTCTTTTAGAACCAAGCAAATCAAATACAGAGGGTGAGAAAGCAGAGTGAAAAAGCTGGCTTAAAACTCAACACTCAAAAAACTAAGAATGGCATCCAGTCCCATCACTTCATGTAAACATAAAGGGAAAAACTAGAAACAGTGACAGACTTTATTTTCTTGGGCTCCAAAATCACTAAAGTCTGGAGACAGATTGCAGCCATGAAATTAAAAGAGGCTTGCTCCGTAGAAGGAAAGCTATGACAAACCTAGACAGTTCATTAAAAATCAGAGACATCATTTTGCCAACAAAGATTCATATAGTCAAAGCTATGTTTTTCCCAGTAGTCATGTATGGGGGGATGTGAAGTTTGGACCATAAAAAAGGTTGAGCACCAAATAATTGATGCTTTTGAATTGTGGTGCTGGAGAAGGCTCTTTTTTTTTTTTTATTTTAAACTTTACAATATTGTATTAGTTTTGCCAAACATCAAAATGAATCCGCCACAGGTATACTCGTGCTCCCCATCCTGAACCCTCCTCCCTACTCCCTCCCCATACCATCCCTCTGGGTCGTCTCAGTGCACCAGCCCCAAGCATCCAGTATCGTGCATCGAACCTGGACTGGTGACTCGTTTCATACATGATATTATACATGTTTCAATGCCATTCTCCCAAATCTCCCCACCCTCTCCTTCTCCCTCTCCCTCTCCCACAGAGTCCATAAGACTGATCTATACATCAGTGTCTCTTTTGCTGTCTCGTACACAGGGTTATTGTTACCATCTTTCTAAATTCCATATATATGTGTTAGTATACTGTATTGGTGTTTTTCTTTCTGGCTTACCTCACTGTATATAATAGGTTCCAGTTTCATCCACCTCATTAGAACTGATTCAAATGTATTCTTTTTAATGGCTGAGTAATACTCCATTGTGTTTAATAGTCACTTTTACTGCAAGAAGATCAAACCAGTCAATCCTAAAGGAAATCAACCCTGAATATTGATTGGAAGGACAGATGTTGAAGCTGAAATCCAAAACTTTGGCCACCTGATGCAAAGATTCGACTAATTGGAACAGACCCTGAAGCTGAGAAAGGCAAAAGGAAAAGGGGGAGACAGGGGATGAAACAGTAAGATAGCATCACTGACTCAATGGACTTGTGTGTGAACAAACTCTGGGAGATAGTGAAGGATAGAAAAGCCTGTTGTGTGTATTTCATGGGGTCACAAAGAGTCAGACACAACTTAGCACCTGAACAACATACCTGGAGAATGAAGAAAGAAAAAGTAGATGTTTATTTCTTAAAATTTTTCTACAGAGTATGTTATATTTTCTACTCATAAGCTGAATAAAAGAGAAATAGAATTTTCTATGTCTAAATAACATCGAGTTAAGACACAGTATATATTTTATTTCAAAATTCATCATAACCTAGATTAAATTTATACTCTGTAACATACCCCAGCTAAAGTAAGAGTCAGTTTTTCTCTTTTCTTCTTCTAGTGGTTAATGATGTGAATTTTTAAAGTAAAATATTATTTGAGATAACAGTATTTAAGATAATAATTTTCTACATTCTTTGTAGGAAATAAGCCAATAAATGAAAAACCTTCATTTATGTTTTAAGCAGGGATTTCCAGGTGGCTCAGAGGTAAAGAATCTGCCTGACAATGAAGGAAACACAGGAGACATGAGTTCAACCCCTGTGTCAGGAAGATCTTCTGGAGTAGGAAATGGTAACTCGATCCAGTATCCTGCTTGGAAAATTCCATGGACCAAAGAGCCTGGCAGGGTGCAGTCCATGGGGTCACAAAGAGCCGAACATAACTGAACACACACACTTATGTTTTAACCACTCAGCAGTAGATGAAGCATATGAAGCCCATCTTCATGATGGACAAAGAAAAGAAGTGATGGAATCAGAATCCTGTAATGAGGCAGACATCTCAGTGGTGGACATTTTGCTTTTGTCAGATGATTCTTTAGGACTCATCAGAACCCTGTTGATTTCCTCAAATGGGGGCGGCGGGGGGGGGTGGGGTGGGGGGAGGGAAACAGCTAAGAAAAAATGGAGGCCACTTCAAAAAATTCACTTCCTAAGATGAATTATTTCTATCACAATGAATTCCAGTGGTATCCATACAGAGAACATTTAAAAACAACAACAAAAATCCCAGAGATAATAAGTAAGTTTTGACCAGCAGTGGGTAATATTTCAAGGATGTGGCTAGAGTAGAGATGCAATTTCTATCATTTCTTTAGTGTACATTATACTCAAATAAAAATATTTAAGGTGATTTTTGTGCTTAAAACATTTTTAAATTTTAGAATCATGAATACTAACAAATAATTGAAATACATAATCTAAAAATAATTGAATATTATCTGAAAGTACTGTGCCAATAATACAACACTTCTCACTGCTCTTTAATTTTTTTTTTTTTTTTTTGGAATTTTTCTTCCCTGCATGTATCATGCATTCTTCAAGGGCTAAATCATGTTTTATATATTTGTATGTAAACAGCTTGCTAGGTGTATATTTATATAATTAAATAAATAATAAAGAAAACACAAGGCCAACTAATGAATGTTAAAAAACATAGGAATGAAAAAATGTATGTGTACGTGCTCAGTCACTTCAGTCATGTCTGACTCTATGTGATCCCATGGACTGTAGCCGGCCAGGCTCCTCTGTCCATAAGATTCTCCAGGCAAAAATGCTGGAGTTAGTTGCATTGCCTTCCTCCAGAGGGTCTTCCAAATCCAGGGATCAACCTGCATTGGCAGATGTGTTCTTTACCACTAGTGCCATCTGGGAAGATCCCAAAACACACATAACACTTTGAAATAAAGAATAGTATCAGTTAGGTGTTAGATAATGAGTAATTAACTTATATATTTCCTAAAGAATATAAGAGTAACTCAACCATGCAGAACACAAAAAGAAGTAGCAGCCAGTCCAGAATTCATATGATTATTTCAGGAAAAATTCAATTTGGTGCTTAGAATTCAAACTCTGAGTGAATTATGAGGATGAATGATTGCATAGTCTTGAATTGATTGATATAAAAATTGAATATAATTTTGAATTTTGGTTAGAGTTATAAGAAAATGAATTGATAATCTTAATAGATATATTTGACAAAGGACAATGAAGATAGGGACTTCAAAATATTTGGGGAAATGGGGATGTTAAAGAACTCTAGAAAAATATTTTACAGAAGAAGATGAGAATTTTGATTTGAAAGTAAAATAAGAAAGTCTAAATATCTGGCTTTGATTTCAGGCTTTACATTTCTGAGACACATAAACCTAGAGAAATGTAATCTCTTTGTTTCTTGATTTCATTATTTGTATTAATAATTTATTTCAAGTATCAGGAGGTTTAAATGAATTATCACATACAAATTATTTAGAGTATTGATTTACACATGGAAGAAATTCCCTAATGTTGGTCATTGTTACTATTAAGAATAGATGATCAGAACTAGAAGCAAAGAGATTGATAAGGTAGTTGTAATCATTTGTTAAAATATAATTAACTGGATGCTTGGGGCTGGTGCACTGGGACAACCCGGGGGGATGGTGCAGGGAGGGAGGAGAGAGGAGGGTTCAGGATGGGGAACACGTGTATACTTGTGGCAGATTCATATTGATATATGGCAAAACCAATACAATATTGTAAAGTTAAAAAATAAAAAAAAATTGGAGAAAAAAATATATAATTAACTGAAAGTGACTTCTTGGAGTTCTATCTTGAGAAGAATGATGAATTTAAGTCTGAGCAGGAAAGGTTATAATTGTGTATATGATGCATACGGTGATACTATGGGGAGCAGTGATGGTGTCTGTGCCATGAATTCACCCACCTAGTTCTAAGCCAATTCTTGAAGAAGGCTAAATGAAAAACAATGAGTAAAACTGAATAAATATAGCATATGTAATAAGACAAGAAGATTCAGATTTGAATAAAATGTTGGAAAATATACAAAGATAAATGTATTCTAGGTTGCTATTTTTGACTTCAGATAAAACAATATTAACTTTCACACAGCTTTTAGTAATATATATGATATAAATGATACTAGCTCGTGAAATCTGATTATCTCACTTCCTCCAAACACAATGACATCACATTAACAGCTCAAAATCATCCAGAGTTGTATTATTTACACTATCAGTCAGTCAGTCAGTGAGTCAGTTGAGTCACTCAGTACTGTCCGATTCTTTGTGACCCCATGAATCGCAGCACACCAGGCTCCCTGTCCATCACCAACTCCCAGAGTCTACTCAAACTCACATCCATCGAGTCAGTGATGCCATCCAGCCATCTGATCCTCTGTTGTCCCCTTCTCCTCCTGACCTCAATCCCTCCCAGCATCAGAGTCTTTTCCAATGAATCAACTCTTCGCATGAGATGGCCAAAGTATTGGAGTTTCAGCTTTAGCATCAGTCCTTCCACTGAACACCCAGGACTGATCTGCTTTAGAATGGACTGGGTGGTCCAGGTTCGATGCATGATACTGGATGCTTGGGGCTAGTGCACTGGGACGACCCAGAGGGATGGTATGGGGAGGGAGGAGGGAGGAGGGTTCAGGATGGGGAACACATGTATACCTGTGGCGGATTCATTTCGATATTTGGCAAAACTAATACAATTATGTAAAGTTTAAAAAATAAAATAAAATTTAAAAAAAAAAAAGAATGGACTGGGTGGTTCTCCTTGTAGTCCAAGGGATTCTCAAGAGTCTTCTCCAACACCACATTTCAAAAGTATCAATTCTTCAGCCCTCAGCTTTCTTCACAGTCCAACTCTCACATCCATACATGACCACTGGAAAAACCATAGCCTCATCTAGACAGACTTTTGTTGGCAAAGTAATGTTTCTGCTTTTAATATACTATCTAGGTTGGTCATAACTTTCCTTCCAAGGAGCAAGCGTCTTTTAATTTCACGGCTGCAATCACCATCTGCAATGATTTTGGAGCCCAAAACATAAAGTCTGACACTGTTTCCACTGTTTCCTCATCTATTTCCCATGAAGTGATGGGACCACTTGCCATGATCTTAGTTTTCTGAATGTTGAGCTTTAAGCCAACTTTTTCACTGTCCTCTTTCACTTTCATCAAGAGGCTTTTTAGTTCCTCTTCACTTTATGCCATAAGGGTGGTGTCATCTGCATGTCTGAGGGTATTGATATTTTCCCGGCAATGCTGATTCCAGCTTGTGCTTCTTCCAGTTCAGCGTTTCTTGTGATGTACTCTTCATATAAGTTAAATAAGTAGGGTAACAATATACAGCCTTGACGTACTCCTTTTCCTATTTGGAACCAGTCTGTTGTTCCATGTCCAGTTCTAACTGTTTCTTCCTGACCTGCATACAGGTTTCTCAAGAGGCAGGTCAGGTCGTCTGGTAGTCCCATCTCTTTCAGAATTTCCCACAGTTTATTGTGATCCACACAGTCAAAGGCTTTGGCATAGTCAATAAAGCAGAAAAAAAGATGCTTTTCTGGAACTCTGTTGCTTTTTTGCTGATCCAGCAGATGTTGGAAATTTGATCTGTGGTTCCTCTGCCTTTTCTGAAACCAGCTTGAACATCTGGCAGTTCACAGTTCATGTATTGGTGAAGCCTGGCTTGGAGAATTTTGAGCATTACTTTACTAGTGTGTGAGATGAGTACAATTGTGCAGTAGTCACTATGCTGCTGCTGCTGCTGCTAAGTCACTTCAGTCATGTCCGACTCTATGCGACCCCATAAATGGCAGCCCACAAGGCTCCCCCATCCTGGGGTTATCCAGGCAAGAACACTGGAGAGGTTGTCATTTCCTTCTCCAATGCATGAAAGTGAAAAAATAAAGTGAATTTGCTCAGTCGTGTCCGACTCCTAGCGACCCCATGGACTGCAGCCCACCAGGCTCCTCCGTCCATGTGATTATCCAGGCAAGAGTACTGGAGTGGGTTTCCATTGCCTTCTCTGAGTAGTCACTATAGATAATATCAAATATTATAAGTAAGCCCCCCACCATTAAACTGGTTATGTGGCTTACTGATGTGAAAGGACACAGTGAGACCTCTGATTTACCACAAATAGCCCAGAAACTATACCTCTGCACTTATTATATAATTGCATTTATTTATTTATATTGAAAACTTGGATATGATACTTAATAGGTGTCATGCAATGTTCTAAGTATTTATAAATATTAGCTCATGGGAACCTATTAGATAGGTAATATACGTAGAAGGTGGTGAAAGGCATGGCAACCCACTCCTGTATTCTTGCTTGGAGAACACCCAATGACAGAGGGGGTGGTGGGCTACAATCCATGGGGTGACAAAGAGTCTGATATGAGTGAGCAACTAAGCACAGCACAGTTTAGGTAGAAGGATGAGTTGGATGGATGGCATCACCGACTCAATGGACATGAATCTGAGCAAACTCCAGGAGTTAGTGAAGGATAGGGAAGCCTTGTGTGCTGCAGTAAATGGGGTCACAGGGAGTCAGAGGGGATTTAGTGACTGGACAACAACATAGGTAGAAGGATCAAATGTTTGTAATTATTCTGGTTAGTTTTGATATAGTTAACCTCAGGCAGGTTGATAAGTAGTACAAGGCCCCTTAGGGAGGAGGTATGCATTCTTTTTCTTAGTAGCCAAGCAGTCACTGTGTTAATGATTATAAGGCAACAATATATCTTGCTCAAAGGCATGTTTTCCTTCTTAACAGGAACTCATTCCTTCTGATTAATCTTGTACAGATGTTATACATACAGATGTTATGTATGCCTTGGGAAGGGGTCTGTTAAAACTTTTACAACTTTGAGATATTCTTTTTATTTATTCTCAGCAGGTAACTGAAAAGGATATAATATTCTGCTCAAGTTAACTTTGGGGGTATTCTTTTTTATCCCCTTCTGATGTCTATGTCATAAGTCTGTTTTTTTGTTTTTGTTTTTTTTTAATAAACTCTCCTTCCTCCCTATAAGCCTCGAGTGATCACTGCTAATGGTCTGGCTCGCTGAAGAAATTCCTCTTCCTCACAGGGCCTGGGAGCTTGGGTACGGCACACATTCTGACCTTATCTCATGCAGATTGGTTTGAGTTTTACTCATGAAACTTAAAATATAATTGCTTAAAAAGCTATGAAATAATATATTTATTCTCATATAAACCTTGAAATGTTGAAAATGAGATATCTAAGATAAAACTTGAATTTCCTAGCCCTGGAGAAAAGCATGCTTGCTTTGCCATGAGATTTCACCAATCATAGAAAATAGCTCCCGTTATTTACAATCTTCTGTTTTTCCACTAGTGAGATATTGACTTAGCTGACAGAATTTCCTGGCTCACTTAATCAGAAAGGCTAGGATCTTCATGTGAACTATAAGGTGTATATATAGAGAGATGACATGACAGTCCAAAAAGTAGCCTTAGATTTTGAGAGCTAAAGTGTTTGCTCTGAGGATTAACCTGATTAATGCTCAACATGTAGTGTACCTGCTGTTTCACATGTTGATACTAGTAGGTGATACAGTCTCAAAAGCTGATTTTTTGTTTCTGTTATGACCTTAGACATTATGCACTTGATTCCAAATAAAGTGGCTTTACAATTATTTTTGAATTTGATTTCTATCCCCAAGATGTGAATTTCTTTCATTTAACATGTGCTTATGAGTATGTTTTGTCAGGCTAGTGAACGCTCTTCAGTTCTGTCTTGTCCACAACAAAGATTTAGAGTGATGGACATTAAAGCCCTCGGCATGTCTCAGCTCTCGGGTCTTGGACAGACCGTGTTATAGCTCTCAAGTCTCAAACGGACCGTGTTTTAGCTCTTAGACAAATCAGTGTTACAGCTCTGTGTTACAGCTCTATTTTATTTAGATAATAGCAGGAAAATCCATCCTCGAACCATGAGGGCACGCAACCCAAAGACATGAAGAGAAGAACACCCCAGTGAACGGGAAAGAAAGAGAGAGCCCTTTGGCTTCTCTTTTTATATTTTTTTCCCTCCTCCTGGGCCTGCCCTATGCAAATTAGGCTAGCAGGCATGCTGTTTGTTCTACTTGAAGTCCTCATTCCGGTCCTCAGACCTTCCTTTGTTCTATTTTCGTGGGCTTTTCCCTTCCTTGTCTTTTAGCCACTGCCATTTTGGACTCCTGTTTCCTATTCTAGCTACCTAACAGTTTTATGTGTTCAATAATGTACTGGGAAAATCTTTAAATATAAAAATTAATTTTAATAATATTTTTGGTCTCAAAGTCAGAGTTTAGAGAGGAAGACTATGGATTAAAAAACAATAGAAGATTCTTTGAGGAAATGATGCGATCTCACTTAATGTGCTACAAGTATACATAAAAAGAGGACAATTAAAATGGAAAGTTATTAATTAACATCTACTAGGCAGTTGTCATAAAAGTTATATTTACAGTAAAGATTAATAATAAGCCTGGCCTTTAGCTTTGAGAAATTTAAATATTGGCATGTATGTTAAATTGAAATTAATATTTCTAAAACATTTACTCCCCAAAAATAGACATGCAGTTTTCTATTTGTACATGTTATTGTCACACTGCTTATTTAAATTCCAGAGTACATCATGTGAAATGCCAGGGTGGTTGAAGCACAGCTGGAATCACGATTGCCAGGAGATATAGCAATACTTTCATATATGCAGATGACACCACCCATTTGTAGAAAATGAAAAAGAACTAAAGAGCCTATGATGAAAATGAAAGAGGAAAGTGAAAAAGCTGACAACTAAGATCTTGGCATCTAGTCCCATCACTTCATGACAAATAGATGGGAAAACAATGGAAGTAGTGAGAGACTTTATTTTCTTGGGCTCCAAAATCACTGCAGATGGTGACTGCAGCCATGAAATCAAAAGATGCTTTCTCTTTGGAAGGAAAGGTATGACCAACCTAGACAGCGTATTAAAAGCAGACACATCACTTTGCTGACAAAGGCCCATCTAGTCAAAGCTATGGTTTCTCCAGTAGTTATGTAGGATGTGAGAGCTGGACCATAGAAAAGTCTGAGCACCAAAGAATTGATGCTTTTGAACTGTGGTATTGGAGAAGACTCTTGAGAGTCTCTTGGAATGCAAGGAGACCAAGCCAGTTAATCCTAAAGGACATCAACACTTAATATTGACTGGAAGGAGTGATGTTGAAGCTGAATCTCCAATATTTTGGCCACTTGATGAGAAGAACCAACTCACTGAAAAAGGCCCTGATGCTGGGAAAGATGAAGGCAAGAGGAGAAGGGGACAACAGAGGATCGTTGGATGGGATCACCAACTCAATGGGCATGCATTTGAGCAAACTCCAAGAGATGGTGAAGGACAGGGAACCCTGGTGTGCTGCAGTCAATGGGGTTTCAAAGTTGGACACGACTGAGAGACTGGACAACATTTGTGCTTGGGAGAGGTTGTCAGTCATTATATACACTCTGAAACAGATCAGAAAGGGTTTATAATCCTTAGCAAGGGCTTTTTCTCTTACCATAATAAAATAAAATTTTATCTAGAAGTCTAGCCATGAATAAGCATTCCACCCCAAGCCCAAATTTGTGAATCATTTCAGTCCTGCAAATCATGCTTCTTCCTCTAGTTTTGCACTCATCCAGATATTCAGATAAAAACTCAAAAGTTACCCTATATTCCTCTCTCGCCTTCAACATTCTGTTAACACAATCTTTCAGCTCTGACCTGAAAATGAATACTGATTTCATCTGTGTGTCACTAGATCCAGCTCTGATATCTTAGTAGGCAGGACCCATATTTCTTCTTGTGTTAGCAGAAGACCTACATGACTGGCTGCTCAATCTTTGTTCTTGTCTCCCACCCTCAACAATTAATGTTCCACATGTCACTCAAAACAGCCTTTTTTGTTTTTTTGGTAAAACTTTAAGATAGTGAATATTGAATCCAATAACCTTAACATGGCCAATGGGACTGTACAAGATCTATCCTCTACCCACCTCTCTCTCCTTATCTGTAACCATTCACCTTTCCCGGCCCTATAAGTCAAGTAACAAAATTATTTGATTTCCTGGATATGTCAAGTTTGTTCTTCCATTTGAATTTTGGTTCAACTGTTCCCTTTGCCTGGAATGGTCCTCTTTTACCCATTTCCCTGGATAGCTCATTCCTGTCATTCAAGCTTCTACTTAACTTACTGTGACTGCCTCCACAGAGTCTCACTTTGTTTTCCTCATAACATCTATTGCTGTTTGAAATTGAATTCTCTTTCTATTATCATATTTTTCACTTTACAGTAGATATTTCATTGGTCTTATTTGCTGATATGTCACCAACAGCTAAGAAACTACCTGGTACATATCAAATTTTATAATATGTTAAAGGTTGAAAAACCAAATAAACCTGATTAGGAAAAGAGAGCAGCCACCAACTCAGTCGAGGAATTGTGGTTCTTTGCAATGAGAAAAAGACAGTTGGTTTTGAATTATCAGCCACAAAATTAAAAATTTATATTTCTAAATTATTTTTCACAATATATTCTATTGGATTATAAATGGGAAGAAAAAAAATAAGCTATTGATTAACTTTCACATCATTAGTCTTTAGTTTTAAATTTTGTATAATTGCTTTTCCCTTAAAAGAAAACTAAAGCTGCCAGATTCAGTAAATCAGAATACAGAAAACAAGTAAAATTTGAATTCAGATAAACAACAGATGCTTTTTAGTATAAGTATATCCCAAATATTGCATAGGATATACATGTACCAAAATTATTCATCAATTGTCATAAATAATTATCTCATAAGCAAATTATTATATGCTTATAAAATTCCATTTAACTGGATATTCACTATTTTATCTTGCAGCCTTATTGTAAACCCACTTTTAAATAATTTGACAAAAATGAGAGTGGCACTTTTAGGTGCAACACTAATGCAGGAACATGGTACATGGTGGGCCTGGGTTGGGAAGATCCCCTGGAGGAGGGCATGTCAATCCACTCTAGTATTCTTATCTGGAGAATCCCCATGGATAGAGGAGCCTGGCAGGACACAGTCAATGGGGTCACAAACAGTCAGACACGACTGAGTGACTAAGCACAGCACATTGTACATGGCATATTTGTACAACAGTTTCTTTTGGAAAGACAGTTGGCTTGCTTAACACTGGAGATGTAAGTCTGGAAACAGTAATGAGAACTAAATACTGAAGCTTCTTAATGATAAGTATAGAATTGTGAGATTTGGCATCAGGACAAGTAGCTTCTACCAGAATTTTTCTGTAAATTGAAATCAAAGTATAACACATTAAGAAGCTTTCTTCTGATGGTAATGTTTAGTGATGAATTGTAGAATAAGAAAATGTACCAAAAAAAAAAAACTACATTAATAATTTTAGCTTCAGAAAAATAGAGGGTGATAGTAAAAGGTTTATATTGTGTGATGTAATAGTGGAGGAGGTCAATTCCACCTGGATATCTAGAAAGAGAACAAGAGAGAGAGATTTTCAAAGCTTTACACCTAGTAGATCAAAAGAATTATGGTGCCACCTACAGATATGAGGCATTCAGTATTAGAGGGGAGATAATCAATTTTATTTTATTTTAATTTAAATATTTGGTGCTGGGCTAGAAATGTTGAAGTATTCCTTTTTCACATATAGGCAAAGCAGTGAAATTAGGTAGCTCCTCTAATGCAGGCAATGCAATACAGGAGTTAAGAAATAAGCTCAGGTCTTCCAGTTCAGGAGTAGAAAGACAGGCACTCATTTCTTCCCACAAGAGCACCAAAATTATAACTAGGTGTTGAACAACCAACAGGAGAATGCTGGAACCAAAAAAAGATTCTCCCATGTCCAAAGACAAAGAAGAAGCCACAGGAAGATGGCAGGAGAGGTACAGTCATGATAAAAATCAAATCCTATTCCTGCCAAGTGGGTGACCCACAACCTGGAGAAAAATAATACCAAAGAGCTTCTCCCACTCTTGTTAAGTTTCAGAACCCCACATCAGGCTTCCCAGCCTGGGGATCCAACAAAGGGACTGGGAATCCCCAGGGAATATGACATTGAAAGCCAGTGGGATTTGATTATAAGACTTCCACAGGGCTGGGGAAAACAGATTTCACTCTTGGAGGGCACAAACAAAACCTTGTGTGCACCAGGACTCAGAGGAAAGGAGCAGTGACTCCACAGGAGACTGAGCCAAAACAATCTGCTAGTGTTGGAGGGTTTCCTATGGAGGCATGGGTTGGCAGAGGCTCTCCACAGGGACAGGGGCGCTGGCAGCTGTGGTCCTAGAGGTCATTAACCCTTGGTGTAAAATCTCTTGGAGGTCACCATTAACCCTATCATAGAGACTGTAGACCCTAAGATTGGGTCACCTAAGGCCAAAAAACTACCGAGGGGAGCACAACCCCACAGTCCAGATAATTGTATTGAAGCTTTACTGAGCAAGGCCCTGCCCACCAGAGCAAGACCACCAGTCATTTCCTTCAGAAAGTTTACACAAGCCTCTTAGAGTCCATCAGAAGGCAGACAGAAGAACCAAGAACCACAGTCCCACAGAGACTGAGACAAAAGCCACTGTGCAGAAAGTTAACCAGCATGAAAAAGCAGAGTGTTATGTCCCAGATGTAAGGACAAGATAAAACCCCAGAAAAACAACTAAATGAAGTGGAGATAGGTAACCTTGCAGAAAAAAAAAAAAAAATCAGAATAAAGATAGAGAAAATGATTCAGGATCTTGGGAAAACAATGAAGGCAAAAACTGAGAAGATGAAAGAAATGTTTACTAAAGACCTACAGAACTAGAGAACAAACAAACAGAGATGAATAATTCAATAGAAGGAATACATAGCAGAATAACTGAGGCAGAAGAACGGATAAATGACCTGGAGGACAGAAAGGTGGAAATCACTGCTGCAGAACAGAATACAGAAAAAAAGAATGAAAAGAAATAAAGGGAGCCTAAGAGACCTCTGGGACAGCATCAAATGCACCAATATTCACATTATAGGGGTCCCACAAAGAAAAAAGAGATAAAGGACCTGAGAAAATATTTGAAGTGATAACAGCTGAAAAATTCCCTAACATGGAAAAGGAAATAGTCAATCAATAGAGTACAATAGTTATCCCAAGAAGGATAAACCCAAGGGGGAACACACCTAGACACATAGTAATCAAACTGAAAAAATTAAAGACAGAAAATATTAAAAGAAAAAGTTAAAAATGACAACATACAAGGAACTCCCATCAGACAATTAGCTGATTTCTCAACAGAAATGTTACAAGCAAGAATGGAATGACATGATATATTTAAAGTGATGAAAGGGAAGAAACAACAACCATGAATACTCTACCCAGAAAGATCCTCCTTCAGATTTGATGTAGAAATCAAAAGCTTTCCAGAAAAGCAAAAGTTAAAAGAATTCAGCGCCACCAAACCAGCTTTACAACGAATGCTAAAGCAACTTCTCTATGTGGGAAACAAGAGAAGGGAAAGACTTACATAGAAAATAGACCTAAAATAATTGAGAAAATGGAGAAGGCAATGGCACTCCACTCCAGTACTCTTGCCTGGAAAATCCCATGGATGGAGGAGTCTGGTAGGCTGCGGTCCATGGGGTCGCTAAGACTTGGACACGACTGAGCAACTTCACTTTCACTTTTCACTTGCCTGAATTGGAGAAGGAAATGGCAACCCACTACAGTGTTCTTGCCTGGAGAATCCCAGGGATGGGGGAGCCTGGTGGGCTGACGTCTATGGGGTCGCACAGAATCGGACACGACTGAAGTGACTTAGCAGCAGCAGCGGCAATTAAGAAAATGGTAGTAGGATTACCTTATATACAAATGGATTAAATGCACCAACCAAAAGACATAGAATGGCTGGATGAATTAAAGCGCATGCACATATGCACTTCCACTTAGCACATCACTCTGCTTGACCCCTCAAATTGTATGTAATTATTCTATATTGTTATATTAATAATGCTTCCATTATTGCTTGCAACTGTAATTATCTTTTATTTTTTGTTTGGATACGGATTGTGAAAATTTATATTTTTACTATTGTGATTATGGAACTATGACTCTGTATCACCAAAGCTACTATTAAATAAAAAAATCTGTAATAATTTTTTTAAATCCAAATGCATATCAGATTATCTTTGAATTTTCAAGAAAATACAAATTCCCAGGTATTGCTTCTTTTTTTAATCAGAGCTCCAGATATGTTTCTAATGTGCAGCCATATTTTAAAAAACTGGAGGATATAAGGATTTTTTATCTAGCTTGTTTCAATTTTTCTATCTCATATTCAGTGTTCCCATTTCATTAAGTGTATGTTTTTCCAGTTTCTCCATCTCTTTTGTAATTTTTGATGTTCTTTCTCAAGCCTTTATCAAGCATAGTAGAAAAGCTTTTGTATATATTATATATAAAAATTATGTACGATACATATTTTTAGAAAATTTATGAATCTTTGCTTAACTAAAAAATTTATGACATTTTGATTTGACTTGTTTGATTTAGTATGAATAGACTGCTACATTTCTAACAAAAAATAGATATGCAACAAGCAACAAAAGTTTACTGTATAGCACAGGGAACTATAGTCAATATCTTGTGATAATCTATACTGGAAAATAATTTCAAAAATAATATATGTGTATATGTACAACTGAATCACACACAAAAAAAGAGTTTTATTTTTTGAAATTTAGTAATGATTATCTTTTTGCTAGTTTTTCTAAATGTTCTATGGAAATTTATTACAATGTATGAGATACAAAATTTTAAATACATCTGTGAAGGATATAAGATTAATATAAGTATAAATCTATTCTATTTAAATTATTAATGACATCAATAATGATGCTCCTAATCTTTTCCCCTGCACTTGATAAAATATTCTCAGAGAAATATTAATGTGTCTCAATATGATTATATATTTCCCCTTGTATTTATTGTGATTTTTGCTTTATGTATCTTTGTTTCTTCGTTGTTAAGTGTCTAATTGTTTATGATTTTTCTATCTTCTTTAGGAATTATATTTTTAATCATTAAAATTTTTCATCTTTATTTCATTTACAAATAAATTAGTTTTTTTTTAAATTTTATTTTATTTTTAAACTTTACAATATTGTATTAGTTTTGTCAAATATCGAAATGAATCCGCCACAGGTATACCCGCGTTCCCCATCCTCAACCCTCCTCCCTCCTCCCTCCCCTACCCTCCCTCTGGGTCGTCCCAGTGCACCAGCCCCAAGCATCCAGTACTGTGCATCGAACCTGGAATGGTGACTCATTTCATGCATGATATTATACATGTTTCATTACATTGACTGACTTGCGGATATTGAAGAATCCTTGCATCCCTGGGATAAAGCCCACTTGGTCATGGTGTATGATCTTTTTAATGTATTGTTGGATTCTGATTGCTAGAATTTCATTAAGGATTTTTGCATCTATGTTCATCAGTAATATTGGCCTGTAGTTTTCTTTTTTTTGTGGGATCTTTGTCAGGTTTTGGTATTAGGGTGATGGTGGCCTCATAGAATGAGTTTGGAAGTTCACCTTCCTCTGCAATTTTCTGGAAGAGTTTGAGCAGGATAGGTGTTAGCTCTTCTCTAAATTTTTGGTAGAATTCCGCTGTGAAGCCGTCTGGACCTGGGCTTTTGTTTGCTGGAAGATTTTTGATTACAGTTTCAATTTCCGTGCTTGTGATGGGTCTGTTAAGATTTTCTATTTCTTCCTGGTCGAGTTTTGGAAAGTTGTACTTTTCTAAGAATTTGTCCATTTCTTCCACGTTGTCCATTTTATTGGCATATAATTGTTGATAGTAGTCTCTTATGATCCTTTGTATTTCTGTGTTGTCTGTTGTGATCTCTCCATTTTCGTTTCTAATTTTGTTGATTTGATTTTTCTCCCTTGTTTCTTGATGAGTCTGGCTAATGGTTTGTCAATTTTATTTATCCTTTCAAAGAACCAGCTTTTGGCTTTGTTGATTTTTGCTATGGTCTCTTTTGTTTCTTTTGCATTTATTTCTGCCCTAATTTTTAAGATTTCTTTCCTTCTACTAACTCTGGAGTTCTTCATTTCTTCCTTTTCTAGTTGCTTTAGGTGTAGGATTAGGTTATTTATTTGACTTTTTTCTGGTTTCTTGAGGTATGCCTGTATTGCTATGAACTTTCCCCTTAGGACTGCTTTTAAAGTGTCCCACAGGTTTTGAGTTGTTGTGTTTTCATGTTCATTAGTTTCTATGCAAATTTTGATTTCTTTTTTGATTTCTTCTGTGATTTGTTGATTTTTCAGCAGCATGTTGTTCAGCCTCCATATGTTGGCATTTTTAATAGTTTTTCTCCTGTAATTGAGATCTAATCTTACTGCATTGTGGTCAGAAAAGATGCTTGGAATGATTTCTGTTTTTTTGAATTTACCAAGGCTAGATTTATGGCCCAGGATGTGATCTATCCTGGAGAAGGTTCCATGTGCGCTTGAGAAAAAGGTGAAATTCATTGTTTTGGGATGAAATGTCCTATAGATATCAATTAGGTCTAACTGGTCTATTGTATCGTTTAACGTTTGTGTTTCCTTGTTAATTTTCTGTTTAGTTGATCTATCCATAGGTGTGAGTGGGGTATTAAAGTCTCCCACTATTATTGTGTTATTGTTAATTTCTCCTTTCATACTTGTTAGCA
>NW_011494782.1:821074-821483 GCF_000754665.1 Bison bison bison | reverse complement strand
ACCATTCTATCTTCTAATTCACTAATCCTATCTTCTGCCTCTGTTATTCTACTATTTTTTGCCTCCAGAGTGTTTTTAATTTCATTTATTGCATTATTCATTTTATATTGACTCTTTTTTATTTCTTCTAGGTCCTTGTTAAACCTTTCTTGCATCTTCTCAATCTTTATCTCCAAGCTATTTATCTGTGATTCCATTTTGATTTCAAGATTTTGGATCAATTTCACTATCATTATTTGGAATTCTTTATCAGGTAGATTCCCTATCTCTTCCTCTTTTGTTTGATTTGGTGGGCTTTTATCCTGTTCCTTTGTCTGCTGGGTATTCCTCTGTCTCTTCATCTCGTTTAAATTGCTGAGTTTGGGGTGTCCTTTCTGTATTCTGGCAGTTTGTGGAGTTCTCTTTATTG
>NW_011494782.1:819507-820974 GCF_000754665.1 Bison bison bison | reverse complement strand
TGATTTCTGTTTTTTTGAATTTACCAAGGCTAGATTTATGGCCCAGGATGTGATCTATCCTGGAGAAGGTTCCATGTGCGCTTGAGAAAAAGGTGAAATTCATTGTTTTGGGATGAAATGTCCTATAGATATCAATTAGGTCTAACTGGTCTATTGTATCGTTTAACGTTTGTGTTTCCTTGTTAATTTTCTGTTTAGTTGATCTATCCATAGGTGTGAGTGGGGTATTAAAGTCTCCCACTATTATTGTGTTATTGTTAATTTCTCCTTTCATACTTGTTAGCATTTGTCTTACATACTGCGGCGCTCCCATGTTGGGTTCATATATATTTATAATTGTTATATCTTCTTCTTGGATTGATCCTTTGATCATTATGTAGTGACCTTCTTTGTCTCTTTTCACAGCCTTTGTTTTAAAGTCTATTTTATCTGATATGAGTATTGCTACTCTTGCTTTCTTTTGGTCCCTATTTGCATGGAAAATCTTTTTCCAGCCCTTCACTTTCAGTCTGTATGTGTCCCCTGTTTTGAGGTGGGTCTCTTGTAGACAACATATGTAGGGGTCTTGTTTTTGTATCCATTTAGCCAGTCTTTGTCTATTGGTTGGGGCATTCAACCCATTTACATTTAAGGTAATTACTGATAAGTATGATCCCGTTGCCATTTACTTTATTGTTTTGGGTTCGAGTTTATACACTGTTTTTGTGTTTCCTGTCTAGAGAATATCCTTTAGTATTTGTTGGAGAGCTGGTTTGGTGGTGCTGAATTCTCTCAGCTTTTGCTTGTCTGAGAAGCTTTTGATTTCTCCTTCATATTTGAATGAGATCCTTGCTGGGTACAATAATCTGGGCTGTAGGTTATTTTCTTTCATCACTTTAAGTATGTCCTGCCATTCCCTCCTGGCTTGAAGAGTTTCTACTGAAAGATCAGCTGTTATCCTTATGGGAATTCCCTTGTGTGTTATTTGTTGTTTTTCCCTTGCTGATTTCAATATTTGTTCTTTGTGTTTGATCTTTGTTAATTTGATTAATATGTGTCTTGGGGTGTTTCGCCTTGGGTTTATCCTGTTTGGGACTCTCTGGGTTTCTTGGACTTGGGTGATTATTTCCTTCCCCATTTTAGGGAAGTTTTCAACTATTATCTCCTCAAGTATTTTCTCATGGTCTTTCTTTTTGTCTTCTTCTTCTGGGACCCCTATGATTCGAATGTTGTAGCATTTAATATTGTCCTGGAGGTCTCTGAGATTGTCCTCATTTCTTTTAATTCTTTTTTCTTTTATCCTCTCTGATTCATTTATTTCTACCATTCTATCTTCTAATTCACTAATCCTATCTTCTGCCTCTGTTATTCTACTATTTTTTGCCTCCAGAGTGTTTTTAATTTCATTTATTGCATTATTCATTTTATATTGACTCTTTTTTATTTCTTCTAGGTCCTTGTTAAACCTTTCTTGCATCTTCTCAATCT
>NW_011494782.1:818469-819407 GCF_000754665.1 Bison bison bison | reverse complement strand
TATTTATCTGTGATTCCATTTTGATTTCAAGATTTTGGATCAATTTCACTATCATTATTTGGAATTCTTTATCAGGTAGATTCCCTATCTCTTCCTCTTTTGTTTGATTTGGTGGGCTTTTATCCTGTTCCTTTGTCTGCTGGGTATTCCTCTGTCTCTTCATCTCGTTTAAATTGCTGAGTTTGGGGTGTCCTTTCTGTATTCTGGCAGTTTGTGGAGTTCTCTTTATTGTGGTGTTTCCTCGCTCTTTGTGGATTTGTAAGGTGGCTTGTCAAGGTTTCTTGGTTCGGGAAGCTTGTGTCGGTGTTCTGGTGAGTGGAGCTGTATTTCTTCTCTCTGGAGTTCAATGAAATGTCCAGTAATGAGTTATGGGATGTCTATGTTTTTGGGGTGACTTTGGGCTGCCTATATCTTGGAGCTCAGGGCTGTGTTCCTTCCTGCTGGGGAATTTGCTTGGTATGTCTTGCCCTGAAACTTGTTACACCCAGAGAGGTTTACAGTGTTATATGGAGAAGAGAAGAGTGAGAAGGGAGTTAGAGGTGACCCGAATGAGATGAGGTGGAGTCAATAGAGGAGACAGTGGGCTATTCAGTAATCTCTTCCTTATGTGCCCTCCACAACTGGACCGCTCAGAGTTGTTCACAGAGTTATACAGAGAAGAGAAGAAGGAAGAAGGTGGCAGAGGTGGCCAGGAGGATAAATGGGGGAAATGAAAAGGAGGGACAGATCCAGCCAGTAATCAGTTCCTTAAGTGTTCTCCACCATCTGGAACACACAGATATTCACAGAGTTGGGTAGAGTAGAGAGGGGTTAGGGAGGAGACACAGGCGACCTGGTGGAGAAAAAGGAGAGTCCAAAGGGAGAGAGAGCAGTTAAGCCAGTAATCTTGCTCCCTAGTGAAAAATGGGTACTGAAGATTGGGTTCTTAAAGATACAAA
>NW_011494782.1:817337-818344 GCF_000754665.1 Bison bison bison | reverse complement strand
AATAGAGGACTTAATTTTTTTTTTTTTTTTTTTATAGGCTCACTTGTTCAGTCGCACTGAGGGGAGGTAGGGAGGGATGCTGCAAACAAATAACACTGGCGTGTGCTCGCAGTGCCTCAGCCACACTGGGTCTGCCCCCAGTTCACGGTGTGTGTAGCCTCTCTGCCCATGCTGCTCAGGCTCTAGGTTGCTCCACCGCGAACCATCCGCGGCCCGCCCTGGGCTGCCTGTACTTCCCAGGTCCAAGCCGCTCAGGTTCAAGCACTCGGGTAGTCCTCAGAGGCACAGACTCTCAGTTGGGCCTGCATTTTGTGCCCTTCCCAGATCCGAGCAGCTCAGGTGATGAGGTGTTTTGCACGCTCGATTGCTGCGACTTATTGCCTCCCCGCCGTTCGGTTATCTAGTTGTGCACCAGCACACCTTCTCAGGCAGATGTTGACCGTCCAGACCCCCAAGAAGTTTTAGTTAGCAAAGAAGCCTGCTTACAGTTTTATAGATAATGTCTCTCTGGGGCTGCGATTGTCCCCTTCCGGCTCTGGCTGCCTATCACCGGAGGGGGATGGTCTGCCGCCGGCTGTCTCTGTTCATTCCTTTATTCCGTGCGCAGACCTGGTGGTGTCATAGGTTAGGGCTGGCTTTTCGCGTGGTAGATATCCCACAATCTGGTTTGCTAGCCCAAATTATTTCGCTCAGATAGTGTTCGGGGTATTCAGGCCAGATTCTTGCGATGCAGCCCGCGCTGCACCTCCCTGCCCAGCCCCCGCTTGCTAATGGCGTATGCAGGTGTCTGCGCTGCTTCTCCGCTGGGGGAGTTACCGTAGGGCTCGCATTGTGCGGGTTTTAATTATTTATTTTTCCTCCCTGTTATGTTGCTCTCTGTGCTTCCAAGGCTTGGCACAGATTCAGCAGTGAGAAGGTTTCCTGGTGTTTGGAAACTTCTCTCTTTTTAAGACTCCCTTCCCGGGACGGAACTCCATCCCTCCCTCTTTTGTCCCTTTTTTTGTCTT
>NW_011494782.1:816913-817237 GCF_000754665.1 Bison bison bison | reverse complement strand
AAAAAAGGGTCACAGAAATTATATAAAAACAAAAACAAAAAAAAACTATAGGTACAAAATTGATAACAAATACTAAAAAGCTAAAATTAAAAATCTAGAGTAGAGTTTGGAATTTCAAAAATACAATGTTAAAGAAAAGAAGGAAAAAGAAAAAAAAGGTCAAAAATTATTAAAAAGAAAAATATATATATGAAGTTTGCTTTAAAAAAATAAGGTCTTTTTTTTTTTTTTTGCAAAGTAATCGGTTATAAAAGTGGAAATTAAAGGAATAATAGAGGACTTAATTTTTTTTTTTTTTTTTTTATAGGCTCACTTGTTCAGTCG
>NW_011494782.1:809776-816771 GCF_000754665.1 Bison bison bison | reverse complement strand
CCTACCTCCTTTTCAAGACTTGGGTTGCTTTTCTGGGTGCCTGATGTCCTCTGCCGGCATTCAGAAGTTGTTTTGTGGAATTTACTCGGCGTTTAAATGTTCTTTTGATGAATTTGTGGGGGAGAAAGTGTTCTCCCCGTCCTACTCCTCCGCCATCTTAGCTCCTCCCAATAAATTAGTTTTGAAAAAAGAAATAAGCTCAATATACTACTTAAGAGAAGAAGAAATAGAAAGAAGCCAGTAGAAGATTCAGGGTCTCTTTGAACATGTAATAAGATGGGTGTGTGCATTGGAAATATAAATAGCAATAGTCAAACTTTCGGAGAAGGCAATGGCACCCCATTCCAGCACTCTTGCCTGGAAAATCCCATGGATGGAGAAGCCTGGTGGGCTGCAGTCCATGGGGTCACGAAGAGTCGGACACGACTGAGCAACTTTCCTTACACTTTTCACTTTCCACTTTCCTGAATTGGAGAAGGAAATGGCAACCCACTCCAGTGTTCTTGCCTGGAGAATCCCAGGGACGGGGAAGCCTGGTGGGCTGCCGTCTATGAGGTCGCACAGAGTCAGCCACGACTGAAGCCACTTAGCAGCAGCAGCAGCAGCAAACTTTTGGAGTCCTTTGTTGACCCTTTAAAACAATTGATAAATGCTGTAAAACTCTCCCCAGGAAACAAATCTGTAAATGTTTACACATGAAAAAATTTACATGCATTTTATCTGTTTACCAACTTTTAGAATTCTTTTCACACATGAAGGGTCATTAGATCACAGATTAAGATTCCCTATTCTAGAAAGGGGAGAAGGCAATGGCAACCCACTACAGTACTCTTGCCTGGAAAGAGTTGAGTAAAATGATAGATGAAGGTTCTTTAAGAAAGCAAGTGAATAGAGCTAGAGAGTAATAATTGGAAAAAATATAGCCCCTTCAATAAATGGCTAGCAGCAGGATGTGGACATGAGACTACAAACGAGGATCGGAAGAAACCAAGGAAATATCAGACCTACAAATAAATAAATAAACAAATATGTAAAATATCCCAACGTTCAGATCCTGAGGAACAAAAAGAAGTTAATCAGGAGACAAGTAAAGCAAATTTTCAAAAAGTGTAAGAGAAATTAAAATTTTGTGCGTTAGGAGAGACTCTGAGTGTCTCAGGAGTCAAGTGTGCAACCGGAAAAGTAAGAGCAGGGTCACATGACTAAGATGGAGTTTGCTGGGAGATTGTCTTTTTAGATGAGGCCTTTTATGGCAATAGAATCCACAGGCTGACTTCCAAAGGCAAGGAAGAAAAGTTGTGCTCCACCACAGAGGAAATTAATTCAAGATTAAATTTACTCCTTAATTCCCATCATCTATGTGAATTTAAAAGGCAATTTCCCATGAATATATTTCAGCTTTGGGGAAATGATAAAATGTGTGGTTATTTTCTTTCATATAAAATATAAAGATAAAAACAAAAGATTGTAGCAGCTCTTCTTAGAGATTGCATGAGTAGATCTGAAAATGATTAGATGATTACTTATTGCATGTATCAAATAATTTAGCTCTTAAAATCTTTTTTCCTTTTATTTGTGTCTTTTTCATTAGTTTTTTTTTTTAATTGGAGGATAATTCTGCAATGTTGTGTTGGTTTCTGCCCTACAACACAAATCAGTCATACAAATATATATATATACTCTTACCTCTACTTCTGTTTTCTTGAAGTATATATGTATACATTCAATCATATATACATATATACACATATCTATACATATGTACTTGAAGTATATATGTATTATTGAAGTATATATGTGTACTTTCGATGAGTATTCAGAGTTGATTTCTCTTAAAATTGACTGGTTTGATCTTCTTGCTCTCCAAGGGACTCTCAGAAGTCTTCTCCAGCACAATTCAAAGGCATCAATTCTTTGGTGCTCTATCTTCTTTACAGTCCAGAACCATACATGACCACTGGGAAGAACATGGCCTTGACCATATATGGACCTTTGTCGGCAATGTCTCTGCTTTTCAACACTACCTAGGTTTGTCATAGCTTTCCTGCCAAGAAGCAAATATATTACGATTTCATGGCTGCAATCACCATCTGCAGTGTTTTTAGAGCCTAAGAGGAGGAAATCTGCCACTACTTCCACATTTCCACCCTCTGTTTGCCATGAAGTAATGGGGCCAGATGCTATGATCTTAGATTTAAGTATTTAGCTTTAAGCTGACTCTTTCACTCTCCTCCTTCACCCTCATCAAGAGGCTCTTTAGATCTTTATTTTATAATGCACACTTATTAAAGGCAAGGATCCCACAAATAATTTGAAAACTTATCTCTGTAGTACCTGGAAGTCATGCACATATAATAAAATATGTTCAATAAATATTAAAATAACTGAATATGATAATATAATTATTATTTTCTTATTAACTATGACCCAGAGTGTCACTATTTTACATTTGATGATTTGATTGAAATAACTTCAGAAATACATTTAAATAATCAGGATCTAAAAAGGAAAATCCAACATTAAAACATACTTTCAGAATAAAAATTAAAGAAAAAATTTTATAAAGCTTTAAAGATGAGGATACATTTATTGAAATATATTTGTTTTTAACAATCTTCATGGTAAACATGTTTAACATACTATTTTTAAATGCCATCTATTAATTTCATTACAAGCAAAAGACAATATTATGTATTCTGATATTAAAATATAGCAATTCTCCAAATTTTTATTGTTGGTAAATTTTCATTTAGTTTTTTAAAAATTTTTTCACTATTTTGTGTTGCTCTGAGATGAAAATGGTTTCTAATGGACATACCCTTACCATGCTACTGAAAAAAAAATGCAATTAGTCTCCATAGCTTCTTTGAACTTTTATGTGAAATTACATTTATGTGCTCATGAAGATAAATAATTAGTTTCTTTACAGAGAATACCTCATAACTTAAAGTAAAATTCTGACCTCTTATATTAGACTTTCTTTTATAACTGCTAAGGTCTCTTTAAGGAATAGCCTTCTCTGCCAATAGGAGTTTTGTAGCCAACATTCAGTAGTTTTTAATTTGCTTTAACTTCACCACCCTCATCATTTGCCAAGTGATGAGAAAAAAAAAAAAAAGACTAAAATAGTGAGTTAATTCTCACTTTCCTGAAACCAGGCATTCCTAGCTTAATCAAGCTTCATAGGATATAAGTGGTATTATCTTCTGGGTACTCTGTATGTCAAAGCCAGCACAAAACTTTCTGATGTCAGTTGCTATGGTGATTGCCTTTTTAAAAAAAGTGAATTGCAGATTAAATAGCTTCATAAAACATACATACATGGTTAGCACATAAATTACAGGTGCCCTGCAGCTATAGTAATTTAAACACCACTTTCTGAAACTTTTTTAAAAAAATTCAGCTTCTGAAAAGTACATCTAATAATAAAGTCATAGTTGCTTGCCTCCCTTGTCTGTTAAGGTCAATGCATTTCCCTCAGGGAAGAATCATCCTTGCCAGATTCCAAAGGAAATTACAGCTTGAGAGCAAGCAAGGGTGTACACGAGGAGCTGTCACACCCTTCTCAGACTCTGAGGGCTCCCTACCTTCCACTATCTCCCTAGGGCAATACAGGAACCCTGTCCCTCTACATTTTCAGGTGCCACTTGGAAGTGCAGAAGCACTTCTCTATTTCCAGAATTGAATACTTGGTCTGACGGTATGCTAAATTTATGAATTAGTCTTAGAAGTATCACTTTATTTATGTGATACTTTATGTATCATTATATAAAGTAATACAAAATTATGTATCACTTTATTGCTTGAATCTTCATAAGCATTTTACTAAGTGTTAATTTTATCAATCTTTTACATTAGATATTTTAAAAATGGTGACAAATTTCTTTTTGTCAATTTGTTTCTAAAATAGAGATTATATATATATATATATATCCACACACATACATATGTGTGTGTACATGCTAAATCACTTCAGCTGGCACAAGTGGTAAAGAACACACCTGCTAATGCAGAAGACATAAGAGATGAGGATTTGATCCCTGGGTAAAGAAGATCCCCTGGAGGAGGGCATGGCAACCCACTCCAGTATTCTTGCCTGGAGAATCTCATGGACAGAGGAGCCTGGCGGGCTACAGTCCACTGGGTCACGTAGAGTCTGACATGACTGAAGCAACTTAGCATGCGGTAGATGCATATATGTGAGAAATATTCTTCCACATGTAAATTAAATTCATTATCCACATGTTCTTAGGTGGTACAGATAAAATCTAGAGAAATGGAGTAGATGGGGACATGCCACAGTCAAATCACCCTTAAAAGAATTTGCCACTAATTTATAGCATACTGCTGCCATTACTAATGCCATTTTGATACTCAATGAACTATGATGCTACATAGTTTTAATAGAAGAGTGATTATTTTCATTTTCAAATGCTGAAAACCTTTCTCTTAAGGCAAGAACATGTAGGTTCTATGAAAATAGGACTCAGTGTGGGTTATGAAAACTGGATTGTTCAGTAGTAAAGATTGTTTCAATTTCATCACCATACATATATACTGACATAATTAACACATTGATGAAGATGTCTAATTTTTGTAATAGCTCTTTCCAGCACAATTATCTTTTAATGTGAATTCAGATGCAGTCAACCTTTAAAAATGTTAACATGTTGCAAGCATTTTGAGATTCCCCAGGTGAAAGTAGCAAACCATGCATCTGTGCTTCAAATTATTGTAATTATAAACACAGCTTTATAGAATCTAAGAAAATAATTTCCTTCGTGGTCAGTGTTAATACAGATTTGACAAATATCAATATTCCTGATGTTCAATTAGCTGTGAAAATGGAACAGTGGTCCTCTGCTTTCTCAACTATCTATGTCTATGTCTCTCTTTGACAGAGGAATAATTTGTGAGATGTGAGGGTTACTCATATAACTTTACCAAAAGAAGGGCATATTCACCTTTCTTAAATTCATTCCTATTCCCAGGATGAGCCATCAAAGCAAAAAGTTAGCAGTTCAATGTTATCTTGTCTCCTCTTTTTGTGTGCCCTGTTAAAAACAAATGTCTGTAATTGACTTGTGTTAGTAGCAAATCGATTCTAGAATGTCAGAAATATCTGGGAACAGATGGCTGTGTGGATCTCATTCCTCTTGGACCCACTCAGAGCTACAGCTGTCCAGGGTTACATGTAACGTCTGCAGCCCTATTTTCAGTTAGCTGGCTATTTTGGTGATGAATATGTGTGCAGATAAGTCTCTTCTGAGAATTCAGTCCCTTTTGCATTCCTTCTACTTTAGATGCATAGTCCTATGTATGTGTATCTTTGCAGAATACTGATAGGATTTATTTAAAAGGTGACCCCATGAAAAGATTCAAAATGCCTCAATTGAGGTTTGCTCTGTTTTTACCTGACTTGGATTTTATATGCAGAGTGCAGACTGTAAAATAGAATGTTGTGAATAAAAACAACCTCATATACTTCAAGTTGATTTTATTCTTTTGATTCTCAAAATCATATTTGAAATTCTCAGTGCTTGCTTGAAGAATGAGAGAACCATTTTACACAAATAATAAAAGTATAGTGAATAATGTCTTGGTGGTATTCTTTTGAATAGCTATGCTTTGAAGATTGAAATTATATAAAAATGTTCAGATTTTTTCCCTATAAATATGTTGCTGTTCAGTCACTCAAGTTGTGTCTGACTCTTTGAGACCCCTGGACTGCAGCATGCTGGGTTTCCCTGTCCTTCACTATCTGCTGGAGTTTGCTCAAACCAGTGTGCATTGAATCAATGATGCCATCCAACCCTCACATCCTCTGTTGCCCCCTTCTACTCCTGCCCTCATTCTTTCCCAGTATCAGGGTCTTTTCCAATGAATCAGCTCTTCACATCAGGTGGCCAAAGTATTGGAGTTTCAGTTTTGACATCAATCAGTCCTTCCAAAGAGTATTCAGGTTGATTTCTTTTAGGATTAACTGCTTTGATTCTCTAGAACCACAGTTTGAAAGCATCAGTTGCTTGGCTCAGCCTTCTTTATGGTCCAACTCTTACATCTGTACATGGCTACTGAAAAAATAATAACTTTGATTATATGAACCTTTGTTGGCAAAGTAACCTCTCTAATTTTTAACATGCTAATATGCTATCTAAGTTTGTCATAGTTTTTCTTCCACAGTAAAAGTATCTTTTAATTTCATGGCTGTAGTCATCATCTGCAGTGATTTTGAAGCCCATAAGATCTATGAAATTAACAAATAAAATTTAAACATTAGCAATAAATTACAATACTGATCATAGGAAGCTTAAAATTTACCAAATTACATGTGATTAGGTAAATTATATAGTTTTCTACATATGATATGCCTGAATAGTCTTGTAGCATTATAACAAATTACATGTATAAAAATATAATTTAAGTATGCAAAAATATATAAGTAGCTGAATAATTGGGGCTTCCCTAGTAGCTTAACTGGTAAAGAATTGACGTGCAATGCAGGAGACCCCAGTTCAACTCCTGGATCAGGAAGATCCACTGGAGAAGGAACAGATTACTTACTCCAGTATTCTTAATTAGAGAAAATGCACTGGGCCTTTTTCTCCCAGATTTGGATTCTATTCAGTAGACTTCAAGTACAGATATCACTGATTAACTTTTTAAACTCCTAATTTGCATACCTGACCTGTACTGAATTTTTTCTCAACTGCCTAATCAACATATTTATCCTACTTTAATTTCATAAAATTAGCCTCATTCTATTATCTTGCCTTGTTTATACTTCTAGGGTTCTAAGATATATCAGTGAAAGAGAATAGATATCTTTATTTTTATAAAGAAATTGTTTGCCATTCTAGATAGATCTTTTCATAAAATAACATATTACTTTTGAAACTACTTTTGTTGAAGTGGCCATTTATGGAATTAACTTAGCATGCACAAGTCATTTAGACTTTCACTCCTACAAAGTGAAATATATATATATATATATA
>NW_011494782.1:805057-809676 GCF_000754665.1 Bison bison bison | reverse complement strand
GTTTTTTTTTTTTTTCACTCCTAATTACTGGTTTAGACACTTGTGAGATGAAATCAGTTCAGCCATAACTTTCAGGGATATAGAATTATAAACTCCATAGTAGGTAAGTTGCTAATGCCTAATAAGTAAACTCAGATTTCCTACTATAACAGAGAGCTAACTGGCAACTATTAATCTGTTATACCAAGGAAAGTTTTTTTTTTTTTCCTTTTAATACAAATATTTTAACAAACATTTGAATTTGGATATTCATGGAAAAACTTGTGTAACTGACTATCGTATGTATCAACTATGGTCTCCCTAGAAAACACTTGTATTTTGCAAAAGACTTGTAAGTTGTTTTTGCTTAATTGCTAAGTCACCTCTGACTCTTTTGTGACCCCATAAACAGCAGCCAAACAGGCTTCTCTCTCATGGGATTTCTCAGGCAAGAAAATTGTAGTGGGTAGCCATTTCCTTCTCCAGGGGATCTTCCTGACCCAGGGATTGAACCCATGTCTCCTGTTTGGCAGGTGGATTCTTTACTACTGAGACAGGAGAGAAATGTGAATTTGTAGTATCTACAGGCAAATATGGGACTTCCCTGATGGCTCAGAGGTAAAAAATTTGTTTGCAATTGGAAATCTGGGTTCAATCCCTGGGTCAAGAAGATCTCCTGGAGAAGGGAATGGCAACCCACTCCAGTATCCTTGCCTGAAGGAATCCATGGACATAAGAATCTGGTGGGCTATAGTCTCTGGAGTTGCAAAGAATCAGACATGACTGAGGAACTAACACATTCACAGGCAAATATACTATTCAGTGTTTAAAGTTTCCTACCTAGAAACAATCCATAGACATAATTTGAGAAGAAATGCAGTTGACACAACATTTTGAAGAAATTATCCTCCAATTAAGAAATTAATGCATGCTTGCAAAAGAGAAAAAAAAAAGTGAGTTGATTAAACTCATGAACTGAAAGTGGGCATGGTAGCTCCATTCAGTGGCTGGACGAAACTGAAACTCTGGGACTGTTGCAGATTAAAGAGGCAATGTCTCTTCAAGGACATGAACCATGGAATCAAATCATGGTGGCTGATTGAACTGTCTGGGTGACGTATATGATGCTGCTGCTAAGTCGCTTCAGTCGTGTCCGACTCTGTGCGACCCCATAGACGGCAGCACACCAAGCTCCCCCCATCCCTGGGATTCTCGAGGCAAGAACACTGGAGTGGGTTGCCATTTCTTTCTCCAACGCATGAAAGTGAAAAGTGAAAGTAAAGTCACTCAGTTGTGTCTGACTCTTGGTGACCCCATGGACTGCAGCCTTCCAGGCTCCTCAATCCATGGGATTTTTCCAGGCAAGAGTACTGGAGTGGGGTGCCATTGCCTTCTCTGGATGACGTATATAGCTGTCCACAAAAAGAACCTGTTTACTGGTGACATCAAGTTGCACTGGACTCTTAACAGTGTCTGTATTGCTTGACTACCAGATTGCTGCCTAAATTCACCACACCAGACATGGCAAAGTGCTCACGTCATAGACTAGGCACTAAAACATACCCAAACCAAACCAAAGAAGACCAGAATAAAACACACAGACTCTGTTTCTGATGCAGAGGCTATACTTACATGACAAATTTGTAATTCACACCTAAAACTACAAAGGAGGAAAAGAAACATCATTTGGAGCGTGTGTGCTGTGTATTTAGCCACATAGTCCTGTCTGATGCTTTATGACCCTATGGACTGTAGCCCAACAGATTCCTCTGTCCGTGGGATTCTCCAGGCAAGAATATTGGAGTGGGTTGCCATGTCCTTTTCCAGGGAATCTTCCCAACTCAGGGATGGAACCAGCCTCTCTTGTATCTCCTGCATTGGCAGGTGGATTCATTATCACTGTGCCACTTGGGACACCTCCTATGGGTCATGGCCTCCTGTTAATTCTGACAGATTGAGTACATCTGGCTACTGATGAGTATTGGTGCCATCTGTGGCATTTCCTGTGCTGATCTGTACTGTGTTTTTCTTTCTGCCATACTGATAAAGCCAATGCAATTGATATAGATCATGTGTTCAGCATTCCAGACTGATGGAAGTTTGTCACCAACAAACTTTTATAGAAGAAGCTACTCAAAGTGCTCAGTCGTGTCTGACTCTCTGCGATCCCATGGACTGTAACCTATGAGGTTCCTCCATCCATGGAATTTTCTAGGCAAGAGTACTGGAGTGGGTTGCCATTTCCTTCTCCACAAAGAGTTGATAGTCTACTTCTAATTCTCTCATCTCCTCCTGGTACATGTGTTTTAATAAGGCAATTTGGTCATTAAACGCAACTAGTCCCATAAAGGGATCATCTTCTGTTGTCTACTTAAGTACTGAGACAAAGTAGAGGCCACAGTGAAGGTTTATAGACCTTTTATACATATTCCTGGGGTGTCTCTGGTGGCTCAGGCAATAAAGTAACTGCCTGCAATTCAGGAGACCCGGGTTCAATCCCTGGGTTGGGCAGATGCCCTGGAGAAAGGAATGGCAACCCACTCCAGTATTTCTTGCCTGGAGAAACCCATGGGCAGAGGAGCCTGGAGGGCTACAAACCATGGATTCACAAAGAGTCAGACATGACTGAGTGACTAAGCTTGCATGCATACATATTCAAAATTCTACCTTAAACATTCCTAGCCTTTAGGCATCTTTCTCTTCCCTAGTGAACATCCATACAGGCTATGCTGGTATCTGTCTGAGGGAAAGCCAAACTAAAGGCGAATTCAGTTCAGTTCAGTTCAGTTAAGTCACTCAGTCATGTCCAACTCTTCCTGACCCCATGGACCACAGCACACCAGGCTTCCCTGTCCATCACCAATTCCCAGAGTTTACTCAAACTGGAGTAAACATGAAGTCGTTGATGCCATCCAACCATCTCATTCTCTGATGTCCCCTTCTCCTCCAGCCTTCAATCTTTCCCAGCATCAGGGCCTTTTCAAATGAGTCAGCTCTTCACATCAGGTGGCCAAAATATTGGAGTTTCAGATTCAACATCAATCCTTTCAATGAACACTCATGACTGGTTTCCTTTAGGATGGACTGGTTGAATCTGCTTGCAGTGCAAGGGACTCTCAAGAATCTTCTCCAGCACCACAGTTCAAAGGCATCAATTCTTTGGCGCTCAGCTTTCTTTATAGTCCAACTCTCACATACATACATGACTACTGGAAAAACCATAGCCTTGAGGAGATGTACCATTGTTGACAAAGTGATGTTTCTGCTTTTTAATATTCTGTCTAGGTTGGTCATAATTTTTCTTCTAAGAAGTAAGCATCTTTTAATTTCATGGCTGCAGTCACAATCTGCAGTGATTTTGGAGCCCCCCCAAAATAAAGGTTTGCCACTGTTTCCACTGTTTCTCCATCTATTTGGCTTGAAGTAATGGGCAAAGGAGAAAAGGAAAAATATACCCATTTGAATGCAGAGTTCCAAAGAATAGCAAGGAGAGATAAGAAAGCCTTCCTCAGTGACCAATGCAAAGAAATAGAGGAAAACAGTAGAATGAGAAGGACTAGAGATCTCTTCAAGAAAATCAGAGATACCAAGGGAAGATTTCTTGTAAAGATGGGCTCAATAAAGGACAGAAATGGTATGGACCTAATGGAAGCAGAAGATATTAAGAAGAGGTGGCAAGAATACACAGAATAATTATACAGAAAAGAACTTCATGACCCAGATAATCACGATGGTGTGATCACTCATTTAGAGCCAGACATCCTGGAATGTGAAGTCAAGTGGGCCTTAGAAAGCATCACTATGAACAAAGCTAGCAGAGGTGATAGAATTCCAGCTGAGTGAGCTATTTCAAATCCTAAAATATGCCATCAAACTTGGAAAACTCAGCAGTGGCCACAGGACTGGAAAAGGCCAGTTTGCATTTCAATCCAAAAGAAAGGCAATGCCAAAGAATGCTTAAACTACCGCACAACTGCACTCATCTCACACGCTAGTAAAGTAATGTTCAAAATTCTCCAAGGCAGGCTTCAGCAGTCCATGAACTGTGAAATTCCAGATGTTCAAGCTGGATTTAGAAAAGGCAGAGGAACCAGAGATCAAATTGCCAACATCTGTTGGCTCATTGAAAAACCAAGAGAGTTCCAAAAAACATCTGCTTTATTGACTATGCCAAAGCCTTTGACTGCATACATCATGACAAACTGTGGAAAATTCTTAAAGAGATGAGAATACCAGACCACCTGACCTACCTCTTGAGAACTCTGTATGCAGGTCAGGAAGAAATAGTTAGAACTGGACATGGAACAACAGACTGGTTCCAAATAGGGTAAGGAGTACATCAAGGCTGTATATTGTCACTCTGCTTATTTAACTTATATGCAGAGTACATCATGAGAAACGCTGGGCTGGATGAAGCACAAGCTGGAATCAAGATTGCCGGAAGGAATATCAATAACCTCAGATATGCAGATGACACCACCCTTATGGCAAAAAGTGAAGAACTAAAGAGCCTTTTGATCACAGTTAAAAACGAGAGTTGAAAAAATCAGCTTAAAACTCAACATTCAGAAAACTAAGATCATGGCATCTGGTCTCATCACTTCATGGCAAATAGATGGGGAAACAGTGGAAACAGTGAC
>NW_011494782.1:797180-804957 GCF_000754665.1 Bison bison bison | reverse complement strand
GAAAAAATCAGCTTAAAACTCAACATTCAGAAAACTAAGATCATGGCATCTGGTCTCATCACTTCATGGCAAATAGATGGGGAAACAGTGGAAACAGTGACAAACTTTATTTTTTGAGCTCCAAAATCACTTCAGGTGGTGACCACAGCCATAAAATTAAAAGACGCTTACTTCTTGGAAGGAAAGGCATGACCAACCTATGCTGCAGCTAAGTCGCTTCAGTCATGTCCGACTCTGTGCGACCCCATAGACGGCAGCCCACCAGGCTCCCCTGTCCCTGGGATTCTCCATGCAAGAACACTGGAGTGGGCTGCCATTTCCTTCTCCAATGCATGAAAGTGAAAAGTGAAAGTGAAGTCGCTCAGTCATGTTCGACTCTTAGCGACCCCTTGGACTGCAGCCCACCAGACTCCTCCGTCCATGGGATTTTCCAGGCAAGAGTACTGGAGTGGGGTGCCATTGCCTTCTCCATGACCAACCTATACAGCATATTAAAAAGCAGAGACATTGCTTTGCCAACATAGGTCCCTGTAGTCAAAGCTATGGTTTTTCCAGTAGTCATGTATGGATGTGAGATTTGGAATATAAAGAAAGCTGAGTGCCAAAGAATTGATGTTTTTGAACTGTGGTGCTGGAGAACACTCTTGAGAATCCCTTGAATTGCAAGGAGATCCAACCAATCCATCCTAAAGGAGATCAGTCCTGGGTGTTCATTGGAAGGACTGATGTTGAAGCTGAAACTCCAATAGTTTGGCCACCTGAATCAAGGAACTGACTCATTGGAAAAAAACTCTGATGCTAGTAAAGAGTTAAGGTGGGAGTAGAAGGGGATGACAGGATGAGATGTTTGGACAACATCACCAACTCAATGAACATCAGTTTAGGGGGACTTAGGGAGTTGGTAATGGACAGGGAGGCCTGGTGTACTGCAGAGTACACCATTAGGTTGCAGAGTCGGATATGACTGAGCAACTGGACTGAACTGACCTGAGGCCAGATTAAAGGGAACACAGAAGTTCATCAAGAGATTGCCTAAATTTAAGATTAAAGGAGTGCAGTTTCTGCACATACTTTAATCTTTTCAGCAACCCTATTACTGAATTGTTGCTATAAAACTTCTTACCAAACCCTCCCAGGTGGGAACACAGTTTTTGAGGGCTGGAGCCTGCTGCGTCCCCCTTTGCCTGGCAAAGCAATACAGCTTTTCTACTTCACCCAAAACTCTGTCTCCAAAATTCAATTTGGTACCAGTTCACAAATATTGAGGTTTTGGCATCAATGTCTCCATTCTCCATACTTTCACCAGTGCAATTATAATCTTGAATCCTATTTTCCTAATTATATTTTTTTCTTATATATGTTATCCATAAGTATTCTTTAAATGACTGTTTGAAAGATATAACAATATGTGTAAATATCTTATACTGTGATAATATTTCATGCAACTGCATGTTGCTGTCATGTATTTTGATCATTAACTAATTATGTTATATGACTATAACAATATATGAGCTAATATATGACATATACTGAGAATCAAATCACATTTTTCAGAGTCTTTTGAATCAACTGAGAATTTCTTCAAAACATAAGAATATCAAACTGAAAATACCCAAGGGAAATTATAATCAAAGCTTATATGAAATAAATCAACACATATTTTTAAACAAAAATGTCATCTCTGCTCTTATCATATCATTCCTTCTAAAGTGATATAAGGAAAAAATGCATTTTTAAAAATGTTTTCAGTTATTCTCTAGGTCTAAAAATTCAACACAAGCATTTGTGTGGCTAATCTGTATTATCCTGTGTCTCTCAAATAGCCTAATATTCCCCTTTATATATTTTTACATTGGCAGAATATTCAGGTCTGAGAAGGTGATGGATGCTCTATGTAAATTCAAATGTGAGATTAATGTGATAAGGTCAAAAAACAATTGTTAGCTTAACAGAGCAATGAAAGCTTTATCATTATTATTCCATAAGTCAGAGAAATTTCAGTTTGGGACAGTTAGCCATGGGAGCAATTTTGCCAAGTAAAGATGAAATAGAGGATGTTCCAGGAAGAGCAAACAGGAGAGAAGAAAATGTCTTGGGAAGAAAAACATGTTACTCCCCAGCTACTGTTTTGTTGTGTGTGTGTGTGTGTGTCTGTGTGTATGTGTTTGTGCATGCACATGTGCGCTAGCACAGGCATAAATACTGTGAAGGACAGTAGGGCAAGGAGACACTAAGATTTTGTGAGGAGGATTTATACTTTAATCTGTAGATGTTCATTGAAATTATTTATAAAGTTTTCATACTTTATTTTCAAGAATTGGATCATCTCTACTAAAAATCATGCTATTAGAAAATAAAAAATTTATATAATATACATGTTATATTTACCAGTGTTGAAGAGTATAGAACTTTTGGTATAAGGTGTGCCTGGAAAATCCCATGGACGGAGGAGCCTGGTGAGCTGCAGTCCATGGGGTCGCTAAGAGTTGGACACGACTGAGCGACTTCACTTTCACTTTTCACTTTCATGCATTGGAGAAGGAAATGGCAACCCACTCCAGTGTTCTTGCCTGGAGAATCCCAGGGACAGGGGAGCCTGGTGAGCTGCCGTCTATGGGGTTGCACAGAGTCAGACACAACTGGAAACGACTTAGTAGTAGTAGTAGTAGACAACTTATGATACTATGCAAGATATTCTCACTCATGTGCTGTACTGTGCTTAATCACTAGTCATGTCCGACTCTTTCTGACCCCATGGATTATAGCCTTCCAGGCTCCTGTGTCCATGGGAATTCTCCAGGCAGAAATACTGGAGTGGGCTGCCATGCCCTCCTCCAAGAAATGTTCCCAACCCAGGGATTGAACCCAGATCTTTTGCACTACAGGCAGATTCTTTACCATCTGAGCCACCAGGGAATCCCAAGAATACTGGAGAGGGTAACCTATCTCTTCTCCAGGGGATCTTTCCAATCCAGGAATCCAACCTGGGTCCTTTGCACTGCAGGCAGATTCTACATCAGCTGAACTACTAGGGAAGACTATTTTCACTATTACTACCTAACAATTATTAAGTTATTCAGGAAAAAACAAAATTGAGGGTGAATATTTGTCTTTTAACATAACAATCTAATCAATATAAAATATCGTATAAATGAAACAGGTAAACAAAGTTTCAAAAGAACTATGTTTTATCTGGATAAGAATTTGATAATGAAATTCTGTAGCTATGTTGATAAACCTGGCTTTGGAAACCTGCTGCTGATTTCAAATGAACAAAATTCAATTTTCTCCAGCTTCAAAGGTGAACTTGATTCTAAATTATAAATAACATATTATTTTAGTCCATTGTGTTTGCATCTCCATTAACTTTACATATCATTCTATGAGGGTACACATAATATAAGATATACCAGAGATGGAAGCCACATAAGCCATCAATGTATTGTGGATAAAATTTTCAGGGACTCATGAGATTGGGGATTAGATTGATTCAAAGGTCAGAAAAATTTTGTCCCTTCAATCAGGTGTTGCAGAAACAGTCAGTGGGGAAAGGTAGATAATGTCTTTTTCTGGTTTTCTGGTAGTGGGCCCAGATGACTTTGCAACAAAGTCAAGAAGAAAAATTTCTCAGTAGACTATAAAAGGATTAAAGGTTTGAAATTAAATACTTTTCCTTTAATCCAAAATCAACATGAGAATTTAAGGCTCCAAATAACATCTCTAGGATTCTCATTGACTCTAATTCTTATAAACCACTGCACAGTATTTTCATGAGGATCTCTTCCTTCCATTTAACAGGTCTGAATTTTATCACTTAGGTTGTTTTAAATTTATCTGTAGTGAAGCTAGCAGACACAAACCTCAAGTATTCTAATGATTTCCCTAAGACTTTTCTAATTCTTTTTTTAATATAAGCCAGGTTCTTTTGATTGAGTGTGTGTGTGTTTATATATCAGAGAAGGCAATGGCAACCCACTCCAGTACTCTTGCCTGGAAAATCCCATGGACAGAGGAGCCTGGTAGGCTGCAGTCCATGGGGTCCCTGAGGGTCGGACATGACTGAGCGACTTCACTTTCACTTTTCACTTTCATGCATTGGAGAAGGAAATGGCAACCCACTCCAGTGTTCTTGCCTGGAGAATCCCAGGGATGGGGGAGCCTGGTGAGCTGCCGTCTACGGGGTCACACAGAGTCGGACACGACTGAAGTGACTTAGCTGATATATATATATGTAAATCAAAGTCCAACTATCACCTTTATGTTGTCCTGTCAGAAGGATAATAAACCTCTCATTGCTATTATTCCTCCCATTTGGGAATGTTCCACTCTAATGCATTAATAAGTAGATCTTTTCAATTCAATAGCACAGTCATGCCCAACTCTTTGCGACCCCATGGACTGCAGCAGGCCAGGCCTCCCTGTCCATCACCAGCTCCCGGAGTTTACTCAAACTCATGTCTGTTGAGTCGGTGATACCATCATAGTGTCTCATCCTCTGTTGTCCCCTTCTCCTCTCACCTTCAATCTTCCCCAGCATCAGGGTCTTTTCAAATGAGTCAATTATTCACATCAGGTGGCCAAATATTGGAGTTTCAGCTTCAGCATCAGTCCTTCCAGTGAATATTCAGGACTGATTTCCTTTAGGATGGACTGGTTGGATCTCCTTACAGTCAAAGGGACTCTCAAGAGTCCTCTCTAACCCCACAGTTCAAAAGCATCAACTCTTCGGCACTCAGCTTTCTTTATGGTCCAACTCTTGCATCCATACATAATTACTGGAAAAACTATAGCTTTGACTAGACAGACCTTTGTCCTCAAAGTAATGTCTCTGCTTCTTAATAAGCTGTGTAGGCTGGTCATAACTTTTCTTCCAAGGAGCAAGTGTCTTTTAATTTCATGGCTGCAGTAACTATCTGCAGTGATTTTGGAGCCCCCAAAAATAAAGTCTCTGACTGTTTCCATTGTTTCTCCATCTATTTATTTGCCATAACATTATGGGACTGGATGACATGCCCTTCATTTCTTGAATGTTGAGTTTTAAGCCAGCTTTTTCATCTCCTCTTTCACTTTTGTCAAGAGGCTCTTTAGTTCTTCACATTCTGCCCTAAGGGTGATATCATCTGCGTATCTGAGTTTATTGATATTTCTCCCTGCAATCCTGATTACAGTTTATGCTTCATCCAGCCAAGCATTTCACACAATGTACTCTGCATATAAGTTACATAAGCAGGATGACAATATACAGCCTTCACATATCCTTTCCCAATTTGAAACAATTTCCATGTCCGGTTCTAACTGTTGCTTCTTGACCTGCATATAGATTTCTCAGCAGGCAAGTAAGGTGGTCTAGTATTTCCAGCTCTTGAATAATTTTCTACAGTTTGTTGTGATCCACAGAGTCAAAGGCTTTGGTGTATTCAATAAAGCAGAAATGTTTCTGGAACTCTGTTGCCTTTTCGATGATCCAAAAGATGTTGGCAAATTTATCTCTAGTTTCTCTGTCTTTTCTAAATCCAACTTGAAGATCTGGAATTTCATGGTTCATGTACTGTTGAAGCCTTGCTTGGAGAATTTTGGGCATTACTTTGCTAGCACATGAGATGAGTGCAATTGTGCTGTAGTTCAAGCATTCTTTGGCTTGATTCTCTTTGGGATTGGAATGAAAACTGACTTTTCCCAGTCCTATGGCCACTGCTGAGTTTTCCAAATATGCTGGCATATTGAGTGCAGCACTTTCACAGCATCATCTTTTAGAATTTGAAATAGCTCAACTGGGATTGCAGCACCTCCACTAGTTGAGTTAGTAGTGATGTTTCCTAAGGCCCATGTGACTTCATAGTCCAGGAAGTCTGGCTTTAGGTGACTGACCACATAGTCATGATTATCTGGGTCATAAGATGTTTTCTGTATAGTTCTTCTGTATATTCTTACCACTTCTTCTTAATATCTTCTGCTTCTGTTAGATCCATAGCATTTCTGTTCTTTTTTGTTCCCATCTTTGCATGAAATGTTATCTTGTTATCTATAGTTTTCTTGAGATCTCTACTCCTTACCATTCTTTTGTTTTCGTCTATATCTTTGCATTGGTCACTGAATTCATTAATAGGTCTTTTCAGTTCAGTACAGTCACTTAGTCCTGTCTGACTCTTTGCGACCCCATGAATCACAGCACGCCAGGCCTCCCTGTCCATCACCAACTCCCGGAGTTCACGCAGACTCACGTCCATTGAGTCAGTGATGCCATCCAGACATCTCATCCTCTGTCATCCCTTTATCCTCCTGCCCCCATTCTTCCCAGCATCAGAATTTTTTCCAATGAGTCAACATTTCGCATGAGGTGGCCAAAGTACTGGAGTTTCAGCTTTACCATCATTCCTTCCAAAGAAATCTCAGGGCTGATCTCCTTCAGAATGGACTGGTTGGATCTCCTTGCAGTCCAAGGGACTCTCAAGAGTCTTCTCCAACACCACAGTTCAAAAGCATCGATTCTTCAGTACTCAGCTTTCTTCACAGTCCAACTCTCACATCTGTACATGACCACTGGAAAAACCATAGCCTTGACTAGATGGACCTCTGTGGCAAAGTAATGTCTCTGCTTTTGAATATGCTATATAGGTTGGTCATAACTTTTCTTCCAAGGAGTAAGCATCTTTTAATTTCATGGCTGCAGTCACCATCTGCAGTGATTTTGGAGCCCAAAAAATAAAGTCTGACACTGTTTCCATTGTTTCCCCTTCAATTTCCCATGAAGTGATGGGACCGGATGCCATGATCTTCATTTTCTGAATGTTGAGCTTTAAGCCAACTTTTTAACTCTCCACTTTTACTTTCCTCAAGAGGCTTTTGAGTTCCTGTTCACTTTCTGCCATAAGGGTGGTGTCATCTGCATATCTGATGTTATTGATATTTCTCCTGGCGATCTTGATTCCAGCTTGTGCTTCTTCCAGCCCAGCATTTCTCATGATGTACTCTGCATATAAGTTAAATAAGCAGGGTGACAATATGCATCCTTGATGTACTCCTTTTTCTATTTGGAACCAGTCTGTTGTTCCATGTCCAGTTCTAACTGTTGCTTCCTGATCTGCATATAGGTTTCTCAAGAGAAACCATGAAGTACGATAGATCTTTGAAAGTTTTGTCTGAACCTTTTGTGCTTAATGAAGAAGTTACATCATTTTTCTTAGAACGCATCACTCATATTTACTATCCAGTTATCTTTTTTTTTTAATTTTATTTTATTTTTAAACTTTACATAATTCTATTAGTTTTGCCAAATATCAAAATGAATCCATCACAGGTATACATGTGCTCCCCATCCTGAACCCTCCTCCCTCCTCCCTCCCCATACCATCCCTCTGGGTCGTCCCAGTGCACTAGCCCCAAGCATCCAGTATCGTGCATTGAACCTGGACTGGCATCTCGTTTCATACATGATATTTTACATGTTTCAATGCCATTCTCCCAAATCTTCCCACCCTCTCCCTCTCCCACAGAGTCCATAAGACTGTTCTATACATCAGTGTCTCCTTTGCTGTCTCGTACACAGGGTTATTGTTATCATCTTTCTAAATTCCATATATATGCATTAGTGTACTGTATTGGTGTTTTTCCTTCTGGCTTACTTCACTCTGTATAATAGGCTCCAGTTTCATCCACTTCATTAGAACTGATTCAAATGTTTTCTTTTTAATGGCTGAGTAAAACTCCATTGTGTATATGTACCACCTCTTTCTTATCCATTCATCTGCTGATGGACATCTAGGTTGCTTCCATGTCC
>NW_011494782.1:795854-796417 GCF_000754665.1 Bison bison bison | reverse complement strand
TAATCTATATGGTTTTTGTTTTTCTAATTTGTTTAATGTGGTGTATTACATTGATTGATTTGTCGGATATTGAAGAATCCTTGCATCCCTGGGATAAAGCCCACTTGGTCATGGTGTATGTATCTTTTTAATGTGTTGTTGGATTCTGATTGCTAGAATTTTGTTAAGGATTTTTGCATCTATGTTCATCAGTGATATTGGCCTGTAGCTTTCTTTTTTGTGGGATCTTTGTCAGGTTTTGGTATTAGGGTGATGGTGGCCTCATAGAATGAGTTTGGAAGTTTACCTTCCTCTGCAACCCAAACCAGCTCTCCAACAAATACTGAAGGATATTCTCTAGACAGGAAACACAAAAACGGTGTATAAGTTCGAACCCAAAACAATAAAGTAAATGGCAACGAGATCATACTTATCAGTAATTACCTTAAACGTAAATGGGTTGAATGCCCCAACCAAAAGACAAAGACTGGCTGAATGGATACAAAAACAAGACCCCTACGTATGTTGTCTACAAGAGACCCACCTCAAAACAGGGGACACATACAGACTGAAAGTGAAGGGCT
>NW_011494782.1:794982-795754 GCF_000754665.1 Bison bison bison | reverse complement strand
ACTTGTTAAAGTAGATTGTCTTTAATTCCATTGTATATTCTTGCCTCCTTTGTCAAAGATAAGGTGTCCATATGTGCATGGATTTATCTCTGGGCTTTCTATTTTGTTCCATTGATCTATATTTCTGTCTTTGTGCAAGTACCATACTGTTTTGATAACTGTGGCTTTGTAGTAGAGCCTGAAGTCAGGTAGGTTGATTCCTCCAGTTCCATTCTTCTTTCTCAGGATCACTTTGGCTATTGGAGGTTTTTGGTATTTCCATACAAATTGTGAAATTATGTGTTCTAGCTCTGTGAAGAATACTGTTGGTAGCTTGATAGGGACTGCATTGAATCTATAAATTGCTTTGAGTAGTATACTCATTTTCACTATATTGATTCTTCCAATCCATGAACATGGTATATTTCTCCATCTATTAGTGTCCTCTTTGATTTCTTTCACCAGTGTTTTATACTTTTCTGTATATAGGTCTTTAGTTTCTTTAGGTAGATATATTCCTAAGTATTTTATTCTTTCCGTTGCAATGGTGAATGGAATTGTTTCCTTAATTTCTCTTTATGTTTTCTCATTATTAGTGTATAGGAATGCAAGGGATTTCTGTGTGTTGATTTTATATCCTGCAACTTTACTATAGTCATTGATTAGTTCTAGTAATTTTCTGGTGGAGTCTCTAGGGTTTTCTATGTAGAGGATCATGTCATCTGCAAATAGTGAGAGTTTTACTTCTTCTTTTCCAATTTGGATTCCTTTTATTTCTTTTTCTGCTCTGATT
>NW_011494782.1:791067-794882 GCF_000754665.1 Bison bison bison | reverse complement strand
CTGAAGGATATTCTCTAGACAGGAAACACAAAAACGGTGTATAAGTTCGAACCCAAAACAATAAAGTAAATGGCAACGAGATCATACTTATCAGTAATTACCTTAAACGTAAATGGGTTGAATGCCCCAACCAAAAGACAAAGACTGGCTGAATGGATACAAAAACAAGACCCCTACGTATGTTGTCTACAAGAGACCCACCTCAAAACAGGGGACACATACAGACTGAAAGTGAAGGGCTGGAAAAAGATTTTCCATGCAAATAGGGACCAAAAGAAAGCAAGAGTAGCAATACTCATATCAGATAAAATAGACTTTAAAACAAAGGCTGTGAAAAGAGACAAATAAGGTCACTACCTAATGATCAAAGGATCAATCCAAGAAGAAGATATAACAATTATAAATATATATGCACCCAACACGGGAGCGCCGTAGTATGTAAGACAAATGCTAACAAGTATGAAAGGAGAAATTAACAATAACACAATAATAGTGGGAGACTTTAATACCCCACTTACACCTATGGATAGTTCAACTAAACAGAAAATTAACAAGGAAACACAAACTTTAAATGATATAATAGACCAGTTCGACCTAATTGATATCTATAGGACATTTCATCCCAAAACAATGAATTTCACCTTTTTCTCAAGCGCACATGGAACCTTCTCCAGGATAGATCACATCCTGGGCCATAAATCTAGCCTTGGTAAATTCAAAAAAACAGAAATCATTCCAAGCATCTTTTCTGACCACAATGCAGTAAGATTAGATGTCAGTTACAGGAGAAAAATGATTAAAAATTCCAACATATGGAGGCTGAACAACATGCTGCTGAATAACCAACAAATCACAGAAGAAATCAAAAAAGAAATCAAAATTTGCATAGAAACGAATGAAAATGAAAACACAACAACCCAAAACCTGTGGGACACTTTAAAAGCAGTCCTAAGGGGAAAGTTCATAGCAATACAGGCACACCTCAAGAAACAAGAAAAAAGTCAAATAAATAACCTAACTCTACACCTAAAGCAACTAGAAAAGAAAGATATGAAGAACCCCAGGATTAGTAGAAGGAAAGAAATCTTAAAAATTAGAGCAGAAATAAATGCAAAAGAAACAAAAGAGACCATAGCAAAAATCAACAAAACCAAAAGCTGGTTCTTTGAAAGGATAAATAAAATTGACAAACCATTAGCCAGACTCATCAAGAAACAAAGGGAGAAAAATCAAATCAATAAAATTAGAAATGAAAATGGAGAGATCACAACAGACAACACAGAAATACAAAGGATCATAAGAGACTACTATCAACAATTATATGCCAATAAAATGGACAATGTGGAAGAAATGGACAAATTCTTAGAAAAGTACAACTTTCCAAAACTTGACCAGGAAGAAATAGAAAATCTTAACAGACCCATCACAAGCATGGAAATTGAAACTGTAATCAAAAATCTTCCAGCAAACAAAAGCCCAGGTCCAGATGGCTTCACAGCTGAATTCTACCAAAAATTTAGAGAAGAGCTAACACCTTTCCTGCTCAAACTCTTCCAGTTATCGTTTTTTGTTGGTCATCAATCCTTGAAGCTATTTTCATCAGTTCTTATTCAAACACTGGGTAGAGATCATGACTGTTTATCATGATGAAGTTGAACTAGTTAAGTTGCACATCCTGGTCATCAAATGATAATGAAGATGGTTACCTGAAAACTTATTAAAAGCAGTACAAGCCATGTGTGATTGCATCCCTTTAATGCTACCCTTGTTTTGGCTTACCATCTATTCATAAGTGAATCATTAGCATTCAGAAGAGATTATAAAAAGATAATGACATGAAAATAACCTTTTTAATGACTGCTGTTATATTTTTAAAGAATGATTCATTGGCAATAAAGCTTTAAAACTCTACTGAATCATACATCACAGTGAACATGCACTTGCATGTTAGCCCATTTCAAGAAAATGCTCTCAAGGAATGTGGACTATCACCTGACAAGGAATCAAGCTCATTACCACTAGAGTAATCAATAATCTCTGCTAATGTGTTCAGCTGGCGACATAAACCAGATCAATAAAACCTGCCACATGCTTTTGTTTTAGGAAATGAAGCCTTTTAGTTCTTAATTAAGGGAGAGACCTCACATCCGTAATGATGTTTGCAATGAATATTACCACAGAGGACATGGGAATGAGTCTAAGTTTCTGATTAATGAACTGCATAAGGAAGAGTGGGAAAAAAAAAAAGGTTAAAAATAAGGGGTTTTGTTTATTGCTTCCTTAGCATTTAAAATGTATAACCATAGAAAATTGTGTTCCCCCTAAAGTGAGAAAATGGCAAAGATTCAGTTTTAGAAGCTCTGTGGCAGAAAGCAAAAATTATTTGCTCAATAAATCTCTAAACTGCAACCAAGAAAGGAAGTGCCTTTCAAACAGAGGCCATAGAATCAACCGCCTGGAGAATTTACAAACAGAGATGACACAGAAAAGTAAAGGAAGTTACAATAATATATAGCTATTGGCTACAGTCTGGCTCTTAGAATTTAACACATTCCAATCTAGTTCAATATTCAATATTGTTTAGTTTTAAACCTAATGTTAACATGTTTATGTTGATGTTGTTGTTTGGTCACTATGTCATGTCCAACTCTTTTGTGACCCCATGAATTGTAGCCCACCAGGCTCCTCTGTCTATGGGATTTCCCAGGAAAGAATACTGGAGTGGGTTGCCTTTTCCTTCTCCATGTGATCTTCCTGACCCAAGGATCGAACCTACATCTCCTGCATTGGCAGGCAAATTTTTTACCATTTAGCCACCTGGGAAATACAATATATTCACATTTATATATAATGTTCATATTCATAATGTCATCTTATCATTTAGGGTCTTAACAGGATAGACCTCCCAAGCAGTATTATAGTGAAGAATTAGCTTACAAAATATTTGATTTTTATTCAATAAAACTACTAACACTGGACTAAATACCAACCCGGAGATAAACCAAATTTTAAAGCTAATAAACAAATTAGCAGGAGAACAATATTATTGTTTGTTTTCTTTCAAAAATACCTTTATCATTAAAATCTTTGAGTATAAAAATCACAAGGCCCTTAGGGCATAGCTACACAAATAAGAGCTACATGACTCTTTTGTACTAATAATGTAAAGAGTTAGAGGGCTCAGTTTTGCTCTGAGTCAATAGCTGATAACTATTCTTTGCTATACCATATACTTATTTATTGATCTTGCCTGGGTAAGATAGATCTACTTGGATCAGGATAACTTCATCTATTCATTTATTCACAAGATGGAAAGCTCTGACTAAAGTCTTTACTAACAATTAATATTAGCTTGCAGGTGCTGGAAAAATGTGGTTATTTCTAAATATTTTCTAACCAGTTTGGGGCATTTGTAATTTAAATAATGTTTTCTGCTTATAAGTGAGTTTAACTCATGAATAGATTCAAATAACCTCTTAGGTTTCCATTATTTATTTATTTATTTTAACTTGTTTGTTACAAATTTAGAACCAGTTCTGCCTTTGGAAACTTCACCTTTTTATCTGCTTAGGAGATGAGGACAGTGATTGCAAACACTTTATATACCTTTAAAAATGTTTTAAAACCCTAACATGTTTGCACATAAACCCTTTTGCTTACAGTGATATACTTTTTTTTTTTTTTAGTCTGTTTTTTAATTTTTTTTTAATTTTATTTTATTTTTAAACTTTACATAATTGTATTAGTTTTGCCAAATATCAAAATGAATCCGCCACAGGTATACATGTGTTCCCCATCCTGAACCCTCCTCCCTC
>NW_011494782.1:775547-790967 GCF_000754665.1 Bison bison bison | reverse complement strand
AAAATGAATCCGCCACAGGTATACATGTGTTCCCCATCCTGAACCCTCCTCCCTCCTCCCTCCCCATACCATCCCTCTGGGTCGTCCCAGTGTACCAGCCCCAAGCATCCAGTATCGTGCATCAAACCTGGACTGGCATCTCGTTTCATACATGATATTTTACATGTTTCAGTGCCATTCTCCCAAATCTTCCCACCCTCTCCCTCTCCCATAGAGTCCATAAGACTGTTCTATACATCAGTGTCTCTTTTGCTGTCTCGTACACAGGGTTATTGTTACCATCTTTCTAAATTCCATATATATGCGTTATTATACTGTATTGGTGTTTTTCCTTCTGGCTTACTTCACTCTGTATAATAGGCTCCAGTTTCATCCACCTCATTAGAACTGATTCAAATGTTTTCTTTTTAATGGCTGAGTAATACTCCATTGTGTATATGTACCACCTCTTTCTTATCCATTCATCTGCTGATGGACATCTAGGTTGCTTCCATGTCCTGGCTATTATAAACAGTGCTGCGATGAACATTGGGGTACACGTGTCTCTTTCCCTTCTGGTTTCCTCAGTGTGTATGCCCAGCAGTGGGATACTTTGATATACTTTTAAATTTAGTGACCTCATACTACATATGGTGCCCAAGTAGATATCTAATCATTAGTGAATCTATAAAGAGATAATTGGCTTCCCTGGTGGCACAGTGGTAAAGAATCTGCCTGCTAATGCAGGAGATGCAAGAGACATGGGTTTGATCCCTGTGTTGAAGAGATCTGCTGAAGTAGGAAATGGCAATCCACTCTGGCATTCTTGCCTGGAAAATCCCATGGACAGAGGAGAATGGTGGGCTACAGTCCATGTGGCTGCAAAGAGTCAGACACGACTGTCAACTAAACACCACCACCAACAGGAGAAATGGAAATAAAAACACCAGCCTATGAGAACCTCAAACCAGCAGGTAGTGCTAACACAGCTATGTATTTGTACAGATATATCTCCAGGAGTTGGAAAATATTGACAATAAAAATCTTACTAGTATGTTCACCCTTAATAGCAATGATAAGCCCTTCATATGACACTTTATAACATATGTATATGACTAAATAAGTTAGGGCATGGGGAAAGTAGGGGGAAGAGGAGAGGCAAGGAGAGAAGGGAAGGAGAAAGACTGAGATGAATACTTTAGCAATCATGCGACTTTCTGGCTGGGTCCAGCCACACCACAGCAAAGTGGGTTTCTCTCAACTATTCCATGCTTTTGTTTTATTCTAGTTAACAAACACTTGCATCAGACTTGGCAATAGCCAATTTACATATATCAACTCATTCAATTTTTAAAGAATGTAGTTTTACTATTATCTTAATTTAAGTAATAAAGATTCTTGAAATAAAAATTTAAAAATAGCTTCCCAAGACAACTAAAATGTGGCAAAACTATATTTTGAGCTTAGAATTCTCTTCAATATATTGTCTCTTTGTTGTTGGCCAAAATCTTGACATTCTCCGAGAATTGCAGGGAATCTGAAAAACTCATTTTGTTCCTCCCTAGTCAAACTCTAACTATTAAGACAGGCATAATTTCGCTATTATTGGGAAAATGTAAGAACAATTATTCAGTAAGAGGAACAAATTCTAGATTCTAACAGAAACACTAGAAACTCATTCTGTAATTGTGCGAAACTTTATCTTTCTCATTTTTTTTTTTTTTTTGTAAATGTTTGTTTCTCTGTGTGTGTGTGCTCAGTCCTGTCCGACTCTGAGACCCCATGGACTGTAGCCCATCAGGCTCTTCTGTCCATGGAATTTTCCAGTCAAGAACACTAGAGTGGGTTGCCATTTCCTCCTCCAGGGGATTTTCCCAACTCAGGAAATGACCCCGAGTCTCCTTAGTCTCTTGCATTTCAGGCAGATTCTTTACCACTTGAGCTATCACGGAAGACCCAGTGTTTGCTTGGTTATGATTATCTGTTCACTTCCCTACGGATATACACTTGAGGCACCTCTTAATATCGCAATAGTACTTCATCATAATCCTATTTATGACCATACAAATCTCATATGATTTCTATGTTATTGGGAAAATGAAAATAATGGTAGTAATTTAAATTTGTCATCAAATCCTTGGGGTGTGAAATGGAGATAAGCTTTAGGCAGTGAATAAACACTCATTCACTTGCAAAAAGTGAAAAGTTTTCTTAACCAATGGTATATTGTTGAGGGCATTGCAGATCAAGTCTTTAAACATTTCTTTTAAAAATAAAACATATACTGAAGGAAGTTAGACTGAGATTAACCTTGCCCCTTATCTCAATTTGTTCTATTTTCTTAACTCTGTCCTTTGAATAAAGTTCAATGTTCCCTCATCCACTGAGTAGGAGCCTTCTATCCCCAAAGCTTCAAGTCATAGGTCACAGAATATGGAGGTATATAAGAGCTGAAATTGTGTATTTTTACTACATCAGAAAGGACAAATGAAATAAGCTCTAAGGTTGATTTATTTTTAAACCATGCTTGAGAGTAAACATAAAGTTTTCACTGAAAATGAAAACATTTTTAGTAGATAACATGAAGTTCTGTAACTGGTTCTTAGAATAAAAGTTCTTAGAATAAAAAAACTTATGACACTCTGAGGAAGTATAACAGACAAATATTTATTTAATAAAGAAATTTATTTGTTAGATAAAAGTGTATTGCTTGTAATATCTTAATAGAAGCAGAAGATATTAAAAAGAGGTGGCAAGAATACATAGAAGAACTGTACAAAAAAGATCTACATGACCCAAATAATCACAATGGTGTGATCACTCACCTAAAGCCAGACATCCTGGAATGTGAACTCAAGTGGGCCTTAGAAAGCATCACTATGAACAAGGCTAATGGAGGTGATGGAATTCCAGTTGAGCTATTTCAAATCCTGAAAGATGATGCTGTGAAAGTGCTGCACTCAATATGCCAGCAAATTTGGAAAACTCAGCAGTGGCCACAGGACTGGAAAAGGTCAGTTTTCATTCCAATCCCAAAGAAAGGCAATGCCAAAAAATGCTCAAACTACCGTACAATTGCACTCATCTCAAATGCTAGAAAAGTGTTCTCAAAATTCTCCAAGCCAGGCTTCAGTAATACATGAACCATGAACTTCCAGATGTTCAAGCTGGTTTTAGAAAAGGCAGAGGAACCAGAGATCAAATTGCTAACATCTGCTGGATCATGGAAAAAGCAAAAGAGTTCCAGAAAAACATCTATTTCTGCTTTATTGACTATGCCAAAGACTTTGACACAGAAAATTGTGGAAAATTCTGAAAGAGATGGGAATACCAGACCACCTGACATGCCTCTTGAGAAACGCGTATGCAGGTCAGGAAGCAGCAGTTAGAACTGGACATGGAACAACAGACTGGTTCCAAATAGGAGAAGGAGTACGTCAAGGCTGTATATCATCACCCTGTTTATTTATCTTATATGCAGAGTACATCAGAGAAACACTGGACTGGAAGAAGCATAAGCTGGAATTAACATTGCTGGGAGAAATATCAGTAACCTCAGATATGCAGACGACATCACCCTTATGTCAGAAAGTGAAGAAGAACTGAAAAGCCTCTTGATGAATGTGAAAGAGGAGAGTGAAAAAGTTGGCTTAAAGCCCAACATTCAGAAAAAGAAGATCATGGCATCTGGTCCCATCACTTCATGGGAAATAGATGGGGAAACAGTGGCTGACTTTATTTTTCTGAGCTCCAAAATCACTGCAGATGGTGATTGCAGCCATGAAATTAAAAGACACTTACTCCTTGGAAGGAAAGTTATGACCAACCTAGATAGCACATTAAAAAGCAGAGATATTACTTTGCCAACAAAGGTCCATATAGTCAAGGCTATGGTTTTTCCAGTGGTCATTTATGGATGTGAGAGTTGGACTGTAAAGAAAGCTGAACACAGAAGAATGACACTTTTGAACTGTGGTGTTGGAGAAGACTCTTGAGAGTCCCTTGGGCTGCAAGGAGATCCAATCAGTCCATGCTAAAGGAGCTCAGTCCTGGGTGTTCACTGGAAGGACTGATGTTGAAGCTGAAACTCCAATACTTTGGCCACCTGATAGGAAGAGCTGAATTATTGGAAAAGACCCTGATGCTGGGAAAGATTGAGGGCAGGAGGAGAAAGGGATGACAGAGGATGAGATGGTTGGATGGCATCATTGACTCAGTGGACATGGGTTTGGGTCAACTCAGGTAGTTGGTGATGGACAGGGAGGCCTGGCATGCTGCAGTTCATGGAGTCACCAAGAGTCGGACACGACTGAGTGACTGAATTGAACTGAACTGATATACATTTATTTCAAATAAAACTAATTTTGAAACCCTCAATCACAAAATTCTTTTTTTTAATGTTAGTGTTACTTCCCTGGCATAATTTGCACACGGCTTGTCTGGAATATCTCAAATAAGCAAATAAGATGATTCAGTTCAGTTCAAACATGATTATACCATTGCAAATATTGTTGAATTAAATAATCAAAGTAACATTAACTTTATTTAATATCCTTTTTTTTAGAATCATAGGATAGTATCATAGGATAAGCTAGGAAGAACTCTAAAGGGGTAGAGGAAGTATACAAGGAAAACATATTCATTTAATGCCTAGAAGATCCAAACAATTTTATTTCTTATTAACATAATACACAAATAATTAAATCTCCTTATTACAGATTTAGTAAACTAAAGCTAAGAAAATGTAACTTTCCCAAGGTTAATAAATTAAAAGCTGGTGAGTGACACAGAGGAATCCCAACTAAATGTATGTATATAAAAAGGGCCTCTGTGATGATCTAGAGGGGTGAGATGGGAGGTGGGGTGGGAAGGAAGCTCAGGAGGGAGGAGATATATGTACACTTACAGCTGCTTCACATTGTTGTACAGCAGAAGCCAGGACAACATTGTAAAGGAATTATCCTCCACTTAAAAATAAAAATAAATAAATACAGCATCTATTTTCTTTTTACTAATGACTAGAATATGAAACGGAGAAGCTGATGGCACCCCACTCCAGTACGCTTGCCTGGAAAATCCCATGGAGGGAGGAGCCTGGTAGGCTGCAGTCCATGGGGTCGTGAAGAGTCCGACACGACTGAACGACTTCACTTTCACTTTTCACTTTCATGCATTGGAGAGGGAAATGGCAACCCACTCCAGTGTTCTTGCCTGAAGAATCCCAGGGAAGGGGGAGCCTAGTGGGTTGCCGTCTATGGGGTCGCACAGAGTCAGACACGACCGAAGCGACTTAGCAGCAGCAGCAGCAGCAGAATATGAAAGGGCTTCCCTGGTAGCTCTGCTAGTAAAGAATCCACCTGCAGTGCAGGAGATCTGGTTTGACTCCTGTGTCCAGAAATCCCCTGGAGAAGGGATAGGATACCCAACTATTCTTGGGCTTCTTTGGTGGCTCAGACAGTAAATAATCCACCTTCAATGAGAGACACCTGGATTTTACCCTCGTGGGAAGATCCCCTGGCGGAGAGCATGGCAACCCACTACATTATTCTTGCCTGGAGAATTCCATGGACAGAGGAGCCTGGTAGGTTACAGTCCATGGGGTCACAAAGGGTCCGGCACAACTGAGTGACTAAATATAGCACAATCCCCCAGAATTTTTTTAAAGAAACTTCTTTTACAATACAAAAATTGTGGTATATGAATAAGGCATTACATAAGACATGTATAGGCATAGGAAAAGTTCTAAGTTCTTTATTGTCATTCAGTTGCTAAGTTGTGTTCGACTTTGTGATACCATGGGCTGCAGCATGCCAGGCTTCCTTGTCCTTCACTATCTCCTGGAGTTTGCTCAAACTCATGTGCATTGAGTGAATTATGCCATCCAACCATCTCATCCTCTGTCACCTCCTCCTCCTTCTGCCTTCAATGTTTCCCATCATCATGGTCTTTTCCAATGAGTCAGTTCTTCGCATCAGGTGGCCAAAGTATTGGAGTTTCAGCTTCAGCATCAGTCCTTCCAATGAATATTCATGGTTGATTTCCTTTAGGATTGACTGATCTCCTTGCATTTCAAGAGACTCTCAAATGTCTTCTCCAACACCATAATTCAAAAGTATCAATTCCGTGCTCAACTTCCTTTATGTTCCAACTCTCACATCCATACATGACTGCCAGTAAAACCATAGCTTTGATTATATGGACCTTAGTTGGCAAAGTAATGTCTCTGCTTTTTAAAATGCTGCCTAGTCTTGCCATAGCTTTTCTTCCAAGGAGCAAACATCTTTTAATTACATGGCTTCAGTCACTGTCCACAGTGATTTTGGAACCCAAGAAAATAAAATCCATCACTGTTTCCACATTTTCCCCATCTATTTGCCATGAAGCAATGGGACTGGATGCCACAAACTTAGTGTTTTGAATGCTGAGTTTTAAGACAGCTTTTTCTACTTTCCTCTTTCACCCTTCTTACTTAGTCTAGAATTCTTTTTCTTTTTTTGAATTTCAGTATAATGTTGTTAGTTTTGCAAGATCTGTCTGTTTTTATATCTCCATTCTCTTCTACTTTATAAAATTTATGAAATAAAATGAAATTCATGAATATCTGAGAGCAGGGGGAAGAAGTTTGCATTTTATAGCTTGCTCCCTTACTGGAATCTATGACTAGCAGCAGAGAACAATAGATTATTATTACATTATATCAAGCAGTGATATTTAAAACTAATATTTTCATTCTTTCTGGTAACAGCAAAATTCTGAGTAGTTTGTACTTGAAGCTTATGTTTCATATGAATTGCCATCAATCTAATATTAAATATGTTTTAAATTTAAGAATAAAGTAGGAAAAGCCTCAGAAATGGAGTCCTGCTATACTATAAATCACTGATGGAACATATTTGATTGTTGTAGTTTTCAAATGATGGAAGGCAACTAGTCTGTTTTAGTACTGCTTGATACTGGCATGATAGCAATAGACAATTGCATTTTTTATGGTCCCATTATTGTTAGTATTTCAGCAATCAATACCATCAGCCAATGTCCTGAGCTGGTGGCAAAATGGGGTCAATAATCCTGCCACATGCTTTTGTTTTAGGAAATGCACCCTTTTATCTCCTAATTAAAGGCCACTCGTTCTCATTTGCATTCCCTAGACATGCAGGAATAGTCAAGAAGGATAATAAAGCAACTTTAAGGTTGATCTGCAGTAACTGAATCATATTTCAATTAGGACATAGACTATAGGTTATTCTTTTTCAAGAAAATCTCATGAAAAATATATGTTTACTAAAAAACTAAGAAATTATTTATATCACAGGTATTTTCTTTGATTTTATATTTACTAACTGTAATTCTCTCCCTCTAAGGCATTTAAAATCTAATTCACCTAATGGAAAATCCATGTTCCCCAGCTATTATGGGAAGCATATCAATCTCAATAATCTTGCTTTCTCTAATTCTGTTTTTTTTTTTTTTAACTAAAATGTGACATTTTAATAAGTCACTAAATGCTATCATATTGAATTTTATTCTTTGTAAACATTACATTCTAGGAAGAAAAGATTATCATACTTTGACAGTTTGGGTGGTTTCTAAAAAAAATTATGGCATTTGTTTAGCTATTATTGAAGTATCTTGTTTCTGATGGATTTCAGTATATTCTTCCCTGTGACTTTCAAGCAGACTTAATTAAAAGAGCTGCAGTTAATGCCAACAGTTAAAGCTAACCTAATCAGGAATAGCTGTCAATAAGAGAGACCAGTTGAAGTTTATAAGCCAAACTTCTCACAGCTAAAAGGGTTCACCTAAATCTATAGTGTATAGTTTATTATCTTTTATTGAAAGAAATATAGTTAGTGGTTTACACAATTTTATCTGTTTTAACTGACTTCAAAATAAAGGTTGTATTAGACAAACACTAAAGGTTTAACAATAGGGAATTCAAAGTTAGGAAATATCAAGGTTAATATTCTAAAAGTGAGAATCACTATGTAAACTGTCAACAGCATTTTTAACAAAGTCTCCTACACATAGAAACATTTACTGCTTTTGAATGATTCCATAAATTCTTCCTGTTAGCCTAGATTTCTTAGGTGCTTATGCTATTTCACTGGTGCTCAATAAGTCAAAAACAAGGTGTGTATTGGCTCGGATGACTAATAAATTTTCAGGGATAACTGAGGTTTTTGTTACCATAATGTAATTGTGGATCTATTTGTGGAACCTAGAAGAGTCACTGGGATTCTCCTGATTACTGCCATGTCTAAAATCAAACATTAAGAAGTACAACTCGATAAAGTCAGGACAACTAAATATTGTAGACCTCTCAGGAGTGAATTGAACTTAAAATGAGTTTGAAAGAAAATCATGATCAACTGAGGTGCTGTCTGAGGGCCAAGGAGGCATGCATGCATGCTACATCGCTTCAGTCGTGTCGGACTCTGTGCAACCCTAAGGACAGCAGCCCACCAGGCTCCTCTGTCCATGGAATACTCTAGGCAAGAATACTGGAGTGGGTTGCCATTGCCTTCTCCACCAAGGAGGCATAAATGGTAGAAAAAGGAAACGACAGGGCTTCCCTGGTGGCTAAGTGGTGCAGAATTCACCTGCCAATGCAGGAGACATGGATTCGATCCCTGGTCCTGGAAGATCCGACGTGTCTGGGAGAAACTAAGCCTTCACACCACACTAATAAGCCTGTGCCTTAGAGCCCAGGAACCAAAACTACCAAAGCCTATGAGCGCTAGAACACATGTTTGCAATAAGAGAAGCTGTCACAATGAGAAGACCACACACCACAACTAGAGACTGGCCCACGTCCACTGCAAAGACTGGCACAGCCAAAAATAAACAAACAAATAAATAAAGTTATATACTAAAAAAAGAAAAAGGAAGTGTTACTTACAGTTTTAAGGGAAATAATAGAAATGAAGCGATAAGGAATTTAGCAGGTGTGTGTGTGTGTGTGTGTGCTTGAGAGAAACAAGGACAGAGAAAGAGATCATATATGCCTGTATACTACATTAGCCTGTATATATTGGCTAATTATGTCTGTCTCCCTTCTTTTGTCCTGTTATTATGCTTGAAGAGTATGAAGGATGTTTAAATTTTCAATTTAGTCTGTGTGTCACAAGACTGTAAGAAGTATATGTGGATTTGATAAGGAAGCTTTCATAATACCTGGAGATCCCAAATTATTGAAATTAATCTAGTAGCTGATGAGACTTTGGAGAGAGAGGAAGAGTAGTTATGTTTTAGGAAATATAGTTATGCAATATTAGGCAGAGACATGATGTTTGTTTAGGAGTTTGAGTACTGTGCTGAAATGGATGCAGAAAAATATTTTAAATGTGAACGGAATAGGTCATTTTCCTCTTTCCTCTCAGATGCAATTCTCACTCTTTATTTTTTATCTTTGAGAGTTGAATGTTGCAGTCTGTATTTTCTAGGCTAATTTACCCTATCTTGCTTATTGAATTCCCAGAGGGAATTGACTCTCTGCCAGTTTGAGTTAGCCAATTAAATTCCCAGAGGGAGATGCTATTTCAGGAAGCATCTGTACGTGTGACTGTGGCTTCTCTAAAATGCCACGTGCTTTTGGTTCCTGCTGGACAACAGAGCTTCTTTATTCTTTATTAAGAGCCATGATCTGCTCTTGTCTCTTGAGCCCTGAAATGATAGCCACATTATTGCTAAAACATAGATTGCTTCACTATTGACTTATCAGTATCTTGGTATCTAAGTAACCAATTTATTAAATTTCTAATCATATGCCTAATCAGGTATGCTAGTAACGATTCTCTCAGTTTTTAATTGTATAAGGAGTTTTGGCTTCTCCATTTATGAAAGTATGGAATTTTGGTTGAGTATGAAATTCTGAGTTGCTGTTGCAATTGTCGTTGCTGTTTTTCTCAACACTTTAAAGATGTCACTATTGTCTTTAGACTTCAGGGTTTCTGATGAGAAGCTGTTTATAAGCTTATCTTTTATCCTGTGAATATAATGTGGTTTTTTTTTTTCAAGCTTTCTTCAAAACTATTCTGCTTATCTTTTTTTTTTTTTCCTATTTTATTGGAGTATAGTTGATTTATATTGTTGTATTAGTTTCAGATGTACAATAAAGTTATTAAGTTTTACATATACATATATTTACATATACAAGCTTCCCTGGTAGCTTAGACAGTAAAGAATCGACCCACAATGCAGGAGACTTGGGTTAAATTCCTAGATTGGCAAGATCCCCTGGAGAAGGGAATGGCAATCCACTCCAGTATTCTTGCCTGGAGAATGCCATGGATAGACAAGCCTTGTGGACCATAGTCCATGGGGTAGCAAAGTTGGACACAAGGGACCAACAAATAATTTCACATATATATATATATTTTTTTCTTTTTCAGATTCTTTCCCCATATAGGCTATTACATATTTGACTTTTTTTAACAGTTTGACTTCATTTTGTTTTTGTTGTTATCTTTGTTGTATTGCTGTTGTTTTTTTTTTTTTTCTTAGTGCTCTCAGAAATTTGTGGACTTGTGATTTTGTGTCAGTCATTAATTTTTGAAAGTCTCAGATACTTTTTCTTCAATCTCTACTTCTATTTTGTGTCCTTCTGAGATTCTAATTATACATGTTTTAGAATATTCAATATTGTACCACTGCTCTCAGATATTCTGTGTTGCTTACTTCACTCTTCATTCTCTTATTTCATTCTGGATATTTTATGCTTATCTATAGTGTTCCCTTAATGCAGAGTACATCATGGGAAACTGGGCTGGATGAAGCACAAGCTGGAATCAAGATTATCGGGAGAAATATCAATAACCTCGGATATGCAGATGGCACCACCGTTATGGAAGAAAGTGAAGAAGAACTAAAAAGCCTCTTGATGAAAGTGAAAGAGGAGAGTAAAAAGTTGGCTTAAAGCTCAACATTCATAAAAATAAGATCATGGCATCTGGTCCCATCACTTCATGGGAAATAGATGGAGAAACAGTGGAAACAGTGGCTGACTTTATTTTTTGCAGGCTCCAAAATCACTGCAGATGGTGATTGCAGCCATGAAATTAAAAGACACTTACTCCTTGGAAGGAAAGTTATGACCAATCTAGATAGCACATTAAAAAGCAGAGATATTACTGTTCCAACAAAGTTCTGTCTAATCAAGGCTATGGTTTTTCCAGTGGTCATGTATGGATGTTAGAATTGGACTGTGAAGAAAGCTGAGCACTGAAGAATTGATGCTTCTGAACTGTGGTGTTGGAGAAGACTCTTAAGAGTCCCTTGGGCTTCAAGGAGATCCAATCAGTCCATCCTAAAGGAGACCAGTCCTGGGTGTTCATTGGAAGGACTGATGTTAAAGCTGAAACTCCAATACTTTGGCCACCTCATGCGAAGAGCTGACTCACTTGAAAAGACCCTGATGCTGGGAGGGATTGGGGGCAGGAGGAGAAGGGGATGATGGAGGATGAGATGGCTGGATGGCATCACTGACTCAATGGACATAAGTTTGGGTGAACTCCGGGAGTTGGTGATGGACAGAGAGGCCTGGCGAAATGCAATTCATGGGGTCGCAAAGAGTTGGACATGACTGAGCAACTGAACTGAACTGAATTCTTGTGTTCCCTAGTTCTTTTCATCTATGTCAAGGGTGGTGATGGAAGTACTGAAAATCCTTTTTACTAAGTTTTTTTTTCCCCTAATATTCCAACTTGATTTTCACATGGGTCCATATATTTTCTGAGATCACCCATCTAATATTGCATGCTGACACTTTTCCTTTAGGAACTTAACATACTAATCATAGTTATTTACAATTCATTTTCAAATAATTTCAATATTTGTTTTATCTCTTATTTTCATTCTGATGATTGCATTGTCTCTTGGAAGTTTTGTTTTTTTTTGGTCTTTCATACATTTCGTAATATTTTATTGAAGGAAAATAATTCATATAGGTCAACAGAAATGGAGATAGTTTCTAACGTCTGGAAACAAGTAAATCTTTCCTTTTGCTAAGCCTTAAGTGAAGTTATGTTTTATTAGTTAGAACTTGAGCCAAGACTAACTTTTTCTTGCTCAGATAGCCCTCAATGCATTAAAGTCTTCATGCAGTTCTGCCATCCTGCACATTGTGTTCATCAACTCACCAACTAATGAGCTATTCTAGTTGAACTCTTTTATATCTAGTTGTATCATACAAGTGTATGCTCATGGCTCCTACACCACACCCACGCCACACAGTCACCTGTCTCTCCATAGACTTTAGGCCAAATTAAGGCCTTGTGACCTCTATTCTTTGATATACTCAACAAATCATAAAGTTGATGTCTGTCTAGTTATATTTTCCCTAAGTAGCAACCCTATTTCCTGCTCTCTGCATCTTTGAGCAGAAGTCATGCCCTCCTTGTGGGGATTTTCCTGATTCAGGGATCAAACCCATATCTCATGTCTCCTGCTTGGCAGGCAGGTTCTTTACTACTAGTGCTATCTGGGAAGCCCAATTTGCAGTGGTGGCTCAGACAGTAAAGAATCCACCTGCAATGCAGAAGACACAGGTTCCATCTCAGAGTCAGGAAGACCCAATGGAGAAGGGAATTGAATTCCCTTCAAGGCAACCCTCTCCTGTAGTCTTGCTTTGAGAATTCCATGGACATAGAAGCCTGGTGGGCTATAATCTATGGGGTCACACAAAATCAGACATGACTGAGCAGCTAACACATTATTTTCTTCTGAAATCGTTTTAGATTTTATAAACCATTTTTTTTTCATACGGAAAAGAAATCCCCCTCTCTGTCTCTATCTCTCTCTCAGAAAAAGCCATTCATTGTAATAAAATCAATAAGACACAATAATTTCAATTCCTGGAACTTTTGCTATTTGTTAGAGCTAGTACTTTAGGTAAGTCATTTTACTACTTTGAAACTAGTATGGAGTTAATAGCAACATATTTGTAATGGAAATAATAATAAATTTAATGACCTTTCTGTAGATTTAGTGGTAAATTATTAAACCTTATTTTGGGCACTCTAAAATGCTACACAAATTCAAAAATGTATCATATCTAATATTTACTTGAGCATAGTTACTTATATACTGTAACAATTGTTCCTCACTCTATATGTGCTGCACTCTATAAAGTGCTGCACTCTATATGTCAGCAAATTTGGAAAACTCAACAGTGGCCACAGGACTGGAAAAGGTCAGTTTTCATTCCAATCCCAAAGAAAGGCAATGCCAAAGAACGCTCAATCTACTGCACAATTGCACTCATCTCCCATGCTAGTAAAATAATGCTCAAAATTCTCTAGGCCAGGCTTCAGCAATACATGAACCGTGAACTTCCAGATGTTCAAGCTGTTTTTAGAAAAGGCAGAGGAACCAGAAATCAAATTGCCAACATCCTCTGGATCATTGAAAAAGCAAGAGAGTTCCAGAAAAACCTCTATTTCTGCTTTATTGACTATGTGAAAGCCTTTGACTGTGTGGATCAGAATAAACTGTGGAAAATTCGAAAGAGAGCATGTGTACACCCATGGGGGATTCATGTTGATGTATGACAAAACCAATACAATATTGTAAAGTAATTAGCCTCCAATTAAAATAAATAAATTTAAAACAAAATAAATTAATAAAGATAAAATTACAAAATAATGATTTGGAAAACAGAAAAGAGTAGAACTAATAGATCCAAGGGCTTCCCTGGAGGCTCAGATGGTAAAGAATCTGCCTGCAATGTGGGAGACCAGGGTTCGATCCCTAGGTTGGGAAGATCCCCTGGAAGAGGGCATGGCAACGCACTCTAGTATTCTTGCCTGGAGAATTCCATGGACAGAGGAGCCTGGCGGGCTGCAGTCCATGGTTTCACAAAGAGTTGAACACGACTAAGTGACTAAGCACAGCCAGCACAATAAATCCAAAAGCAGGTTATTTGAAAAATACAACAAAATACATAAACCATTAGTTAACTTTAAAGCTTTAAAAAAGGAGAAATGGCTCAAGTGGTAAAGAATCTGCCAGCCAATGCAGGAGCATGCAGGAAACACAGTTTCAATCTCTGGGTTGGGAAGATACCCTGGGGGAGGAAATGGCAACCCATCCTGGGATAATCCCATGGACCGAGGAGCCTGGCAGGTTACAATCCAGAGTCGTAATAAGTCGGATGCAATTGAAGAGACTGAGCATGCAAGCACACACAATTACAAGAGAGAAATTGCATTAAAGGGGATAAACCATTAGCTAAGTTACTATTTAAAAAGAGAAAAACCAAAAATAAGAGGAAAATCACATAGAAACAGAGAGAACAGTTTTTAAGAAAAAAGGACTTTGTGCAACTCTGTGCAGGTAAACATGAAAACTTAGAAGAAATGGGTATGTTTTCAGGCAAAGAGAAGCTTCCAAAATTGATCCTAATAGAGACAGAAAGTCTAAACAAGCTAATTATTATAAAAGAAATGAAAAGGCTAAAAAATTATTGCATAAAAACTAACACACAAAGAATCATTAAGTCAAATGTTTTCATAAAGAGATTTCACATAATCTTTAAACGCCAAATAATTTCGTTGTTACTTAAATTACTTCAGAGCATCTCTTTTTAGGAAGCACATATAATCTTAATCTCCAAGCCTGATGAAGACTGCCAGATTTTTATTTCAGTACATTTCAATTTATTTGGAATACATTTCAAAGATTTTTAGTCCAATAAAAGAAAACCATAGGCCATTTTCACTTAAGAATTTACTTATCTATTTATCCATGTCTTGGTTATTGTTAATTATGTTATGACTAATACTGAGGTACAGACAGAGCTTCAAGATAGTGTTTCAGTGTCCTTCAAATACATACCCAGAGGTGGGATTTCTGGGTCACCTGGTAGTTCTATTTTTCATTTTTTGGGGAAGCTCTGTAGTTTTTTCCATGCTGGCTATGCCAAGTTACACTCCCACCAATACTACACAAGTATTTTCTATTCTCTAAATCCTTGCCGGCAATTTTTTTAATCTGATTTTTTCTTTTTCTTTTTTTGATAATAGCCATTTTGAGAGGTATGAGGTGATATCTTACTGTGGTTTTGAAGTGCATTTCACTGATGATTAGTGATGTTGAGTATGTTTTCAAAGATAATAGATGTATATTATAGTCCTTGAGCAATAGATTAATACAGAAAGTCCCTAGGAATACTAACTCCAAACTAGTAAAACATATTAAGATATCTAAAAAATTAAGAAAACACACTGAAATATTATGATTGTATTAAGTGTGTTCCTTATTGTGTAGTATTATTGTATGAAGTGTGTTTGAGAATTGTGAAAAAAGCCTTTGCTTTATCTATTATGATTCTACTATAGATACTTTTTAATCTAATAAATATACATGGTAAAAATATATTAAAAAAAATTCTAAAAGAGATGGGAATACCAGACCACCTGATCTGCCTCTTTTTTAACCTGTATA
>NW_011494782.1:774966-775447 GCF_000754665.1 Bison bison bison | reverse complement strand
TTTCTAAATTCCATATATATGCGTTAGTATACTGTATTTATGTTTTTCCTTCTGGCTTACTTCACTCTGTATAATAGGCTCCAGTTTTATCCACCTCATCAGAACTGATTCAAATGTATTCTTTTTAATGGCTGAGTAATACTCCATTGTGTATATGTACCACAGCTTTCTTATCCATTCATCTGCTGATGGACATCTAGGTTGCTTCCATGTCTTGGCTATTATAAACAGTGCTGCGATGAACATTGGGGTACACGTGTCTCTTTCTCTTCTGGTTTCCTCAGTGTGTATGCCCAGCAGTGGGATTGCTGGATCATAAGTCACCTTATCTTCGACAAAGGAGGCAAGAATATACAATGGATTAAAGACAATCTCTTTAACAAGTGGTGCTGGGAAATCTGGTCAACCACTTGTAAAAGAATGAAACTGGACCACTTTCTAACACCATACACAAAAATAAACTCAAAATGGATTAAAGATC
>NW_011494782.1:765959-774866 GCF_000754665.1 Bison bison bison | reverse complement strand
ACTAAATAGACATTTCTCCAAAAAAGACATACAGATGGCTAACAAACACATGAAAAGATGCTCAACATCACTCATTATCAGAGAAATGCAAATCAAAACCACTATGAGGTATCATTTCACACCAGTCAGATTGGCTGCGATCCAGAAGTCTACAAATAATAAATGCTGGAGAGGGTGTGGAGAAAAGGGAACCCTTTTACACTGTTGGTGGGAATGCAAACTAGTACAGCCACTATGGAGAACAGTGTGGAGATTCCTTAAAAAACTGGAAATAGAACTGATCTGCCTCTTGAGAAACCTGTATACAGGTCAGGAAGCAACACTTAGAACTGGACATGGAACAACAGACTGGTTCCCAATAGGAAAAGGAGTATGTCAAGGCTGTATATTGTCACCCTGCTTATTTAACTTATATGCAGAGTACATCATGAGAAATTCTGGGCTGGAGGAAGCACAAGCTGGAATCAAGATTATCAGGAGAAATACCAATAACATCAGATATGCAGATGACACCACCCTTATGGCAGAAAGTGAAGAGGAACTAAAGAGCCTCTTGATGAAGGTGAAAGAGGAGAGTGAAAAAGTTGGCTTAAAGCTCAACATTCAAAAAACTAAGATCAGGGCATCTGGTCCCATCACTTCATGGGAAAAAGATGGGGAAACAGTGTCAGACTTTATTTTTGGGGGCTCCAAAATCACTGCACATGGTGATTGCAGCCATGAAATTAAAAGACATTTGCTCCTTGGAAGAAAGTTATGACCAACCTAGACAGCATATTAAAAACCAGAGACATTACTTTGCCAACAAAGGTCCATCTAGTCAAGGCTATGGATTTTCCAGTAGTCATGTATGGATGTGAGAGTTGGACTATAAAGAAAGCTGAGCGATGAAAAATTGATGCTTCTGAACTGTGGTGTTGGAGAAGACTCTTGAGAGTCCCTTGGACTTCAAGGGGATCCAACCAGTCCATCCTAAAGGAGATCAGTCCTGGGTGTTCATCGTAGGGACTGATGTTGAAGCTGAAACTCCAATACTTTGGCCACCTGAGCTGACTCATTGGAAAAGACCTTGATGTTGGGAAAGATTGAGGGCAGGAGATGAAAGGGACGACAGAGGATGAGATGGTTGGATGGCATCACCGACTCAATGGACATCTATTTGAGTGGACTCCAGGAGTTGGTGATGGACAGGGAGGCCTGGCATACTGTGGTTCATGGGGTAGCAAAGAGTCAGATGTGACTGAGCAACTGAACTGAACTGAACTGAATAGTTCCTCAAAGAACCTCATCTTCTAGTCTTCATCATGCACATTTTTTATGAAGGGGTAAGACTAGATAAGCATCTGTTAATAAATATCCAACAGTCCCATGGAAATTTTCTCTGAAAATTAAGAATTCCCTAGTCAAATAATTTTGAAAATCCCTTCCTAAAGTATCGACATTGTGGTATTTTTCAAGGGACATTAAATGTTAAAATTGTGAGCTAAATAAACACATTTAACTTTGTTTAAATTGTATTTGAAAAAAGAACATTTATATATGTTTTAAAATATGCAAATATACTGGTCTTAAATGTGTTCAAGTGTATGAATTATTATTATTCACTAGATGTTTAAAATAAATGATCTTCAAGGTCATCTTTAAAGCTAGTATTTGAAGTATCTATGATACTTTTCCAGTTATTACTAGTTGTGTCCTGCAGTATTTTATATTTAAATATATATGTAGATGTCATTTATGCTACTGCTACTGCTGCTGCTAAGTCACATTAGTCGTGTCCGACTCTGTGTGACCCTATAGACAGCAGCCCACCAGGCTCTGCTGTCCCTGGGATTCTCTAGGCAAGGACACTGGAGTGGGTTGCCGTTTCCTTTTCCAATGCATGAAAGTGAAAAGTGAAAGTGAAGTCACTCAGTAGTATCCGACTCTTAGTGACCCCATGGACTGCAGCCTACCAGGCTCCCCTGTCCATGGGATTTTCCAGGCAAGAGTCCTGGAGTGGGGTGCCATTGCCTTCTCCAGATGTCATTTGTAGTTCTCACTAAATGACATAACAGTGCTTCCCCAGTGGCTCAGCAGTAAAGGATGCACCTGCAAGTCAGGAACCTCAGAAGATGCAGGTTTGATTCATGGGTTGGGAAGGTCCCCTGGAGGTGGACATGGAAACCCACTCCAGTATTCTATCTTGGAAGATTCTATGAAGAGAGGAGTCTGGTGGGCTACAGTCCACTGGGGCCCCAAAGAGTTAGTCAGGACTGAAGAGACTTAGCATGCATACACACGTGCAAATGATATAACATTTACTAATATGGGCTAGCAAATTATTACAGAAATTCTGAGAATCACACACGTTTGTTTGCAGAAAAGATGACTCCTAGAAAATGCAACTGTATTTAATTTGACAGTGTGTGCTTAAAGTGTCTTAGGGTTTTGAAAGAGTAAAGAAAAATATTTTGGAAAAAAGCAATATAATTGCAGGAAGAATAATATCTTCAAATCTAGGACACAAAATACATGGGGATATGAAGAGGCTCCCCAGTGGCTCCGGAGTAAAGAGTCCACCTGCAATGCAGGAGACACAGGAGACTGGGATTCGATCCCTGACTCAGGGGAGGGCATGGCAACCCCCTGCAATATTCTTGCCTGGAGGATCCCATGAACAGAGAAGCCTGACATACCACAGTCCATAGGTCGCAAAGACTGAAAGAACTGAAGTGACTTAGCCCGCATGAAGAGGCAATAATTGAAATAGCCTGTGATCGTGAGGGATATAGAGCACATAGTATTTTAAGGGGACAGATGTGTTTCAATTAAAGCAAGACTATTAAAGGAACTTTGTAAAAATGTATACAGATATAGAGATTTTTTATGAGAAATATGGCTGATGACAAAGAGGAAATGTTTGTTATGGGCAAAAATGGCATTGATGTGGTCACATCTGGGAGTTGTACGGAGTACTATGAGGATAAGTATCTGTGAAAATTAACAGTCGGCCTTTACACTTCTGATGTGACTGACTTTAGCTGGGATATTAAATCAAAATTGGGTTTTAACTGTTAGTTCTGGGGAAAGATGTAAACAAGCAGTTAAAGTCAAATTTCAGAAAATCAGCTGGAAGGTATGGTGTAATGGGCATACATTCAGTCGTTCAATGCAAGATTGTCTTTGTCCCATGATTAGGTGTTTTTTTGTGGGACAGGTCTTTAAGGAAGCTAACTGAACCCTGACAACTTGGGAGGGGTTATCTCAACAAGATTGAAGGTAAATAAAAACACTTGTACTTGGTTTTTCCCATAGTAGCATTATTTCATTGTCATTAAAGAGTGAATATCTATTCTCCTTTTAGTAAGATGAGAATTATGTTAACTGGATCAGTTAGGACATTTCTGGCAGAAACTCTGACATGCTTGTTAACCAATAAGGAGAATTTCTACCTCCAATTATAATTCCACAGGTAAGACATACTCACAGATTGGTTGATTCTGTGTGTAAGCAGAAGCATCAGAAAGCCATATTTTATTTAGTACTCCTTTCTTACATTTTCTGTGGGTTAACCTTGTAATAAGATTAATTCACTTTAGAGTAATAAATTGGTTGTCATCACCAACTTGGGAAATGTGTTATTTTGTTCTTATCCATAAAGAGAATAGTTTTGCTTTGTTTCTATTTTCCAAAAGCCTTGAAAGAGACTTTCTCATTTTTTTTTATATCTATCCATAATTCTGGTGGATTGAATAATGGAGTTAACCCCAATGCTAGAGGCATGAGTTATGTATCATTTGGCAACCCACTCCAATATTCTTGCCTGGAGAATCCCCATGGACAGAGGGGCCTGATGGCCTACAGTCCATGAGGTTGCAAAGAATAGGACCAACCAAGCAACTAAGCACAGTACACACAACATATAGTACCATTATTGTAAATTATTGAGCACTAAGTAATCTTATTATTTATTATTTACTTATTTCAATAAGTAATCTGAAAGTTTAGTGAATGTTTAGTAGTGTGAGTTAATTTTAATGAGAAGAATTACTTTACTTATTGCAAATTTTGTGCGTTCTTTTTTATCTTTATTTTTTTTAATTTTTTATTTTAAAAGAGAACTCTATGACCGATTCATGTTGATGTTTGGCAGAAATCAACACAATCTTGTAAAGCAATTATCCTTCAATTAAAATAACAAATTTAAAATTAAAAAAGATAAAAAAAGAGAACTCTTAACTCTTCTCAATCAATAACTGATTTTCAATTTGATCATCTTCTAGACTCATTTGTCCAAATATTATTCAGTCACTCAGTTATGTCTGACTCTTTGTGACCACATGGAGTACAACACACCAGGCTTGCCTGTCCTTAACCATCTCCTGGAGTTTGCTCAAACTAATATCCATTAAGTTGGTGATGTCATCCAACCAGCTCATCCTCTGTTGTCTGCTTCTCCTCCTGCCTACAATCTTTCCCAGCATCATGGTCTTTTCCAATGAGTCCCTTCTTTGCATCAGGTGGTGAAAGTATTGAAACTTCAGTTTAAGCAACAGTCCTTCCAATGGATATTCAGGATTGATTTGCTTTAGGATTGACTGCTTGATCTCCTTATCATCCAAGGGACTCTCAAGAGTCTTTTTTAGCACCACAGTTCAAAGGCATTAATTCTTTGGCTCTCAGCCTTTTTTATTGTCCAACTCTCACATCCTTATTTGTCTATATATTTAATAATTCTTTGTTAAAACTGCACTGGGTAAGAATAATGATGTTAGACTTTTGCCCAATGTTTGGCAGATACTTCCATGTTTATTCTCAGTAAATGCCTTTGTGCTAAAAGAATGCAACTCTGAATACCCGAGCTGGATTGAAATATTTACTTGTTTTCTGGATTATTATGGAATAAATAATAGAAATTAAGATACTTATTCTGTGTGATATTTTATGTGTTATACATTTATCTAAATTCAGCATATTAAAAGTTAAATTTCTGTCTTCAAAATAATTTTGAAGATTAAAATTTTCCTTGCTACTGCTGCTAAGTTGCTTCAGCTGTGTCCGACTCTGTGAGACCCCATAGATGGCAACCCACTAGGCTCCTCTGTCCCTGGGATTCTCCAGGAAAGAATACTGGAGTGGGTTGCCATTTCCTTCTCCAATGCATGAAAGTGAAAAGTGAAAGTGAAGTCGCTCAGTCGTGCCCCACTCTTAGCGACCCCATGGACTGCAGCCTACCAGGCTCCTCCGTCCATTGGATTTTCCAGGCAAGAGTACTGGATTGGGTTGCCATTGCCTTCTCCAAAATTTTCCTCTACTATTTCTCAAATCAAATGTATTTGATTAATCCTGATATCCATCAATTTTTTTTTCAAACCAAAACCACATCATAATCAACCTCTTACTGTTTTTATTCATCAAGATTAGTCCATCAAACTCATCCATTGATTCAATAAACATTTGTCCACTAGCCTAAGGTGTTATACTAGGCAATGGGGTATAAGTCTGGTCTTCATGAAAATGCAGTTTAGTTTGGAAGATGTAAGGTGAACAAGTATTCATAAGTGTGAAGTATAATTTATATTAAGTGCATAGATTTTAAGCAAAAAATTCAGTGAGTCTTGCTAAATGCATTCATTCATGTAAACCACACTTGGATCACATTTGTTATAATCACTTCCCTTATTCAAAAAAGTCTCCAATATACTATCCAACCAAATTATCACCTTCACTCTCTGAAATGACTGCAACTCTTCTAATTTCTAGTTCAGAGGATAATGTTTCCTGTTCTTAAACTTTACATAAGTGGAATTATATCACTTATGTTCCCACCAGTAATATATGGTCTACATTCTTACTGTTATTTAGTGATGTCAGTCTTTCTTATTATTTATTTCTTATAGTTGGTTTCACATGGTATCAAAATGTAGTTTCAGTGTTTATTTTCCTGATACCGGTGACACTGATAATTTTTTTTAATGTGTTGGTTATTCCTATATCTTCTTTTGTGAGGTGACTTTTGAGTCTTTTGCACATTTTTAGGGGAGTCTTTTGTTTTCATATTAGTATGTTAGGACTTATTTTCTATATCATTTGCCCCATGTCAGACACATACACATATACACACACACATATATATGTATGTATAAAGTTTATTAATATTTTAAATGAGCTAGGCTTGTTACATATACACCAGCTGACACTATATGACTTGGCTCAAATATAACTTTATATGATATTAGGCTTAAAACTGAATATAGAAATGAATAGCTAATTGAGAGAATTAAAATTAGGTTAAAATTTAACTCATTAAAATATCTAGACCTATTGAATATATAACAGTATACTATATATATTGAAGAAAGAACCTTATTGCTAGTAAAGAAATAAACCACTTTTTGGAGATAATTTCTATTTTGTACATCCATAGAAAATGTCTATGTTTTCTTCTTAAAAACAACTATACTTACCAGAATTAATCATTTTATGTTCAACTTATGAACACATTGCAGAATGATCTCATATTGAAAGTTCTTGACACATCATTAATTATAATTTTCCTAATAACTTAGCTGTAATTTATTACATGTTAGATTTCAATTGCTTTGGTTGCTATTGTTATCATTTTTACTTTTATGGTAAGTCTTGTATTTTAACAAGTTTTCAAATTGCAATTTGAAATTGCAAACTTTACAGTTGGCTGATGTGTTCTTACAAATTAATTATACTGTTCAAGAAAATTGCTTAGGCATAGAAAACTGACAAAATGTATTTTGGTTTCTAGATACAAATCACACAGTAACATGTCTAGAGGGGTGAGAGAGTCAACAAACATTGTTTCTCAAAGAGAAAATAAGAAAAAAGAAAGGTAATGAAAGCAAAACATCATAAAAATCCTTTACATATTTTACAATTTCCTCATAGACCCACCCTTCATAATTATGAGGTTCAGTTCAGTTCAGTCGCTCAGTTGTGTCTGACTCTTTGCGACCCCATGAATCACAGCATGCCAGGCCTCCCTGTCTATCACCAACTCCCGGGGTGCTTTCAAACTCATGTCCACGGAGTAGGTGATGCCATCCAGACATCTCATCCTCTGTCATCCCCTCTTCCTCCTGCCCCCAATCCCTCCCAGCATCAGAGTCTTTTCCAATGAGTCAACTCTTCGAATGAGGTGGCCAAGGTACTGGAGTTTCGGCTTTAGCATCATTACTTCCAATGAACACCCAGGGCTGATCTCCTTTAGAATGGACTGTGTTGGATCTCCTTGCAGTCCAAGAGACTCTCAAGAGTCTTCTCCAACACCATGTTGACAAACGTGAATTCAGAGCTTTATGCTTTGAAGGACTCTGCCTGCCAATGCATGAGACATGGTCTCGATCCCTGCATCGGGAAGATCTTTTGGAATAGGGAATGGTAACCCACTTCAGTATTCTTGCCTGGAAAAATTCCATGGACAGAAGTGTCTGGTGGTTTATGGTCCATAGGGTGGCAAAGAGACATGGCTGAGCACACAGCATAGTGGAAATAATAGTAAAAGTCAGAAATCTAGGATATAGATCTATCCCTAGCGCTAATGGTTGTGTTATACTGGACAATGTAACTAAATTGCAAAGGTATTGACTTCTGAGCTGTAAATTAAGGAGGATGGATGAGCTTTGTATTATATCAAGTTTAAATGCTATGTAGTTCTACAATACATCTCCTTATAGGTAAATAAGACCATATTCTTACAAATATTATTGATCTGGCACTCAAGACATCAGATCAGATCAGTCGCTCAGTCATGTCCGACTCTTTGCGACCCCATGAATCGCAGCACGCCAGGCCTCACTGTCCAAAAAACTCCCGGAGTTCATTCAGACTCACGTCCATCAAGTCAGTGATGGCATCCAGTAATCTCATCCTCTGTCGTCCCCTTCTCCTCTTGCCCACAATCCCTCCCAGCATCAGAGTCTTTTCAATGAGTCAACTCTTCGCATGAGGTGGCCAAAGTACTGGAGTTTCGACTTTAGCATCATTCCTTCCAAAGAAATCCCAGGGCTGAACTCCTTCAGAATGGACTGGTTGGATCTTCCTGCAGTCCAAGGGACTATCAAGAGTCTTCTCCAACACCGCAGTTCAAAAGCATCAATTCTTCTGCGCTCAGCGTTCTTCACAGTCCAACTCTCACATCCATACACGACCACAGGAAAAACCATAGCCTTGACTAGAGGAACCTTTGTTGGCAAAGTAATGTCTCTGCTTTTGAAGAGACATTACTATGTCTATGCTATCTAGGTTGGTCATAACTTTCCTTCCAAGGAGTAAGCATCTTTTGAGTTCATGGCTGCAGTCACAATCTGCAGTGATTTTGGAGCCCAGAAAAATAAAGTCTGACACTGTTTCCACTGTTTCCCCATCTATTTCCCATGAAGTGATGGGACCAGATGCCATGATCTTCGTTTCCTGAATGTCGAGCTTTAAGCCAACTTTTTCACTCTCCACTTTCACTTTCATCAAGAGGCTTTTGAGTTCCTCTTCACTTTCTGCTATTGGGGTGGTGTCATCTGCATATCTGAGGTTATTGATATTTCTCCCGGCAATCTTGATTCCAGCTTGTGCTTCTTCCAGTCCAGCATTTCTCATGATGTATTCTGCATATAAGTTAAATAAACAGGGTGACAATATACAGCCTTGACAAACTCCTTTTCCTATTTGGAACAAGTCTGTTGTTCCATGTCCAGTTCTTGACTTGCATACACATTTCTCAAGAGGCAGGTCAGGTGGTCTGGTATTCCCATCTCTTTCAGAATTTTCCACAGTTTATTGTGATCCACACAGTCAAAGGCTTTGACATAGTCAATAAAGCAGAAATAGAGGTTTTTCTGGAACTCTCTTGCTTTTTCCATGATCCAGCGGATGTTGGCAATTTGATCTCTGGTTCCT
>NW_011494782.1:754279-765711 GCF_000754665.1 Bison bison bison | reverse complement strand
TCTTTGGCATTGCCTTTCTTTGGGATTGGAATGAAAACTGACCTTTTCCAGTCCTGTAGCCACTGCTGAGTTTTCCAAATTTGCTGGCATATTGAGTGCAGCACTTTCACAGCATCATCTTTCAGGATTTGAAATAGCTCACCTGGAATTCCATCACCTCCACTAGCTTTGTTCATAGTGATGCTTTCTAAGGTCCACTTGACTTCACATTCCAGGATGTCTGGCACTAGGTGAGTGATCACACCATGGTGATTATCTGGGTCATGAAGATCTTTTTTGTACAGTTCTGTGTATTCTTGCCATCTCTTCTTAATATCTTCTTCTTCTGTTAGGTCCATCGAGCCTATCTTTGCATGAAATGTTCCCTTGGTATCTCTCATTATCTTGAAGAGATCCCTAGTCTTTCCCATTCTGTTGTTTTCCTCTACTTCTTTGCATTGATTGCTGAAGAAGGCTTTCTTATCTCTTCTTGCTATTCTTTGGAACTCTGCATTCAGATGCTTATATCTTTCCTTTTCTCCTTTGCTTTTTGCTTCTCTTCTTTTCACAGCTATTTGTATGGCCTCCCCAGACAGACATTTTGCTTTTTTGCATTTCTTTTCCATGGGAATGGTCTTGATCCCTGTCTCCTGTACAATTTCACGAACGTCCGTCCATAGTTCATCAGGCATTCTATCTATTAGATCTAGGCCCTTAAATCTATTTCTCACTTCCACTCTGTAATTATAAGGGATTTGATTTAAGTCATTCCTGAATGTCTAGTGGTTTTCCCTACTTTCTTCAATTTAAGTCTGAATTTGGCAATAAGGAGTTCATGGTCTGAGCCACAGTCAGCTCCTGGTCTTGTTTTTGCTGACTGTACAGAGCTTCTCCATCTTTGGCTGCAAAGAATATAATCAATCTGATTCAAGACATACAAGGCTTCAAGAATGAATATTGCTAGAACACTGTGGTTATTAATAAAAACATAAAATACTTTCTATGTCACCTTTCTATATCATATTACTTAGTGAAACCATTCAGATTTACTTGAACGTCTTTGTGTTCATCACACGATTAGTGGTGTCATATATATATATGACATATATGTATATATGTCATATATATAGACTTCCCTGGTGGCTCAGATGGTAAAGCGTCTGTGTACAATGCGGGAGATCCAGGTTTGATCCCTGGGTTGGGAAGATCCCCTGGAGAAGGAAATGGCAATCCACTCCAGGACTATTGCCTGGAAAATCCCATAGAGAAAGGAGCCTGTTAGGCTACAGTCCATGGAGTCGCAAAGAGTCGGACACTACTGAGCGACTTCACTACATCACTATATATATATATACACACACACACACACACATAATTCTGTACAGTTATAACTATTAGAGATATTACATAGTGGCTATAATGATCTCCCCTTTCTTTCCTCTATGTATTAAAGATGAAGGAATAAGATTTCTCTTCTATCATCTTATCTAACTTGTGGGCTTAGGTTGTCAAATCAGCCATACACAATTCAGAGACCTCACCCACTAACAAGATTTACTAAGCAGTTTCAAGGATACCATAAATTATAAGCTCAGAAAACTGTGACACTGAGGGAGGCTCCAAGGCTGATTTGACAACCTAAGCCTAAAACAAGTTAGATAAGGTGATATAAGATAAATCTTACTCCTTCATCTTTAATACATAGAGGAAAGAAAAGGGAGATCATTATTGCCACTATGTAGTATCTTTAAGAGTTATAACTGTACAGAATTGTGTATGTATTATATATATATATATATATATGAATTATATATATATATATATGAATGGCACCACTAATCCTATGACTAACACTATGACTAACACATCCTATGACTAATCCTATGACTAACTAATCCTATGACTAAAGAAGTTCCAATAAACCTGAACAGTTTCACTAGGTAATATGATATAGAAAGGTGACATAGAAAGTATTTTATGTTTTATTAATAACCACAGTGTTCTAGCAATATTTATTCTTTCAAGTCTTGTATGTGTTGTTCTTGTTGCTGTGTACAGCATGCACCTCTGTCTCAGACAGATGAGGAGTTAGAGTTAAGTTTGCAGATATTTTTACATAATGAGAAGTATTTAATTTATAAAACATCTTCATTTTTAATTCTAGGTAGCTGTGTTGTTTTGGTGATATTCTCCAGTCATGCCTTGAAGATCCTAATCTCTATTTGTTATAGAACATCCTTAACCAGGACTGATGCTGAGATCATTTCAGAGGTGAAGTCTCTCCCTCCTTTCTGTAAAGAGGTCCAGCAGAAAAGGAAATTAAGCATGCTTCCTTGTCTTGTTTTTTTGCCTCTAGGAGTGTCTTCTTGGCAGAAAAAATTAATGTACAGCCGGCCAGCTGCTTTAACTCATTTTTCCCTGAAAAACTAGACTCTAAAGTCAGCTTATCATATATCAAGAAGAGACAGATATATATTTATACTTTTTCTCTCTTTCTCTGCATCATTTTTTGTGCACTTAACACTAGCACAATATTGTACACTAACTATATTTCATAAAAAATACTATTTGAGCAAAGGGAATGTTTCATAAGAAGAGCAAGGTTAAAATGAAGTCATTATGTATTTATAAAAAAACAAGTTAATCAGAATAGCATCAGGAAGAAATGGAACATAGAAAATAACAGCCACAGAGGCAACGTTCTTAACACCCCTATAGGAAAGAGTGTTGAGAGGAAATTCATCTTTTTGAGAAGACTGGCATTAGAACATCCAAGCCTTAACAAGCACTGAAACATTCAAATGATAAACTTTATTTCCTCTTGTGATACTTTCTTGTTCCTGCTCAACAAGATATCATTTTTTGCTAAATTCATTCTCCATTTGGCTTTCCTACAGAGAAAACTGTTCAGACTTATTTCCCTATCTTATACCCATGACAGTTCTATTTTTCATTGTAAATTAATACAATATCAAGTCTTTTGTGAACTCTCTATGCATAAATAAGCATCTTTAAATCCTCAAGGATCTGGCTGAGTGATGGGACTTGGAATTTGATGAAATTGCCAAAGTAGTAACATTTTATTGATGCCTTTTCATAGAAAGACAGCTAGACAAGAAGATGATACCTTAACATCACTATCTTTTATTTTAGTGGTTCTTCCTACATTTGCGTTATTCACTTATTTCCTTGTGTCATTAATAAATCCATTTGATTCATAGAAGTTAAGATTTTAGAGTTGCTAGATTTCTCAGAGCTACTGTCCATCATGCACAAGATTGCCATTTACCAGGTTCTTGACAGAAATTGACTATTTTACATGTTACTTGGATACTTTTGGGCTTCCTCAGTGGCTCAACTGGTAAAGAACCTGCCTGCTGATGCAGGAGACACGAGACACAAGACTGACCCTTGGGTTGGGAAGATCCCTTGGAGAAGGAAATGGCAGTCCACTAAAGTATTCTTGCCTGGAAAACTATATGGACAGAGGAGTCTGTCAGGCTACAGTCTATGGGTCACAAAGAGTTGGACATAGCTGAGCACACAGGTATACACATACAGTGGTTACTTTCAGTGATGAGATTTTCATAATTTCATTACACTAATTACACACTTATTTCTTAGAATCAACTTTTTATCTCACATCTTTTAAATTACTTCAAAATTCCTTCATTCATTAATTTTATACATATTTGCATGCCTTATTCTGTGAAAGGCAATACAGAAATAAAGCTCACACCAAATACAGTAACATGATGTAAATTCTTACCACACACAACATTTGGCACATAAGAATGCTATGGCATTGCAATATGCTGTCCTTAAAAAAAAAAAAAAAAAATAGGTGGAGCATCTAACACAATTTGGCATAGAGAAAGTCTAATATAAGAAGTGATGAATTGGGTGAGAATTTAAAAGGCAATATGCTCTCATTCTGGCTCTTGGCTTTAAATAGCAATACTTTGATAGTTCCAAAATTTATGCCTCCAGACCTGACTTTTTCCTTGAAATTCATCTATTAATTGAAGACGGCTTCATTTGGATATCTAAGTGTCTTACCTTGCACAAAGCTTGCACAAGCATGATATTGTACACAAAAGTGATTCTCCTACAATCTTCTCTATTCCAGAAATGGCAACTTGTTTCCTTGGGGAGCTAGGCAGAAGACCTAAGATGGAATTCTATGATTCTCTTTTGGTACAAATTCCTCCAAAGATATTCTATCAATAAAACTTGTCGGTTCTACCTTCAAAATGTATTTAAATTTGACCCCTTTATACCAACTGCATTAGCCAAAGTCTTCATGTGAAAACTTCACACTATATTATATATGTTGGGTTCAATGCCATAACCTCAATACGAGGCTTCCCTGTCCTTCACTGTCTCCTGGAGTTTGCTCAAACTCATATCCATTGAGTCGGTGATGTCATCCAGCCATCTCATCCTCTGTTGTCCCCTTCTCCTCCTGCCCCCAATCCCTCCTAGCATCAGAGTCTTTTCCAATGAGTCAACTCTTCACATGAGGTGGCCAAAGTACTGGAGTTTCAACTTTAGCTTCAGTCCTTCCAAAGAACACCCAGGACTGATCTCCTTCAAAATGGACTGGTTGGAATTCCTAGCCATCCAAGGGACTCTCAAGAGTCTTCTCCAACACCACAGTTCAAAAGCATCAATTCTTCGGCAATCAGCCGTCTTCACAGTCCAACTCTCACATCCATACATGACTACTGGAAAAACCATAGCCTTGACTAGATGGACCTTTGTTGGCAAAGTAATGTTTCTGCTTTTGAATATGCTATATAGGTTGGTCATAACTTTCCTTCCAAGGCGTAAGCATCTTTTAATTTCATGGCTGCAGTCACCATCTGCAGTGATTTTGGAGCTCAAAAAAATAAAGTCTGACACTGTTTCCACTATTTCCCCATCTATTTCCCATGAAGTGATGGGACCAGATGCCATGATCTTCGTTTTCTGAATGTTGAGCTTTAAGCCAACTTTTTCACTCTCCTTTTTCACTTTCATCAAGAGGCTTTTTAGTTTTCTTCGCTTTCTGCCATAAGGGTGATGTCATCTGCATATTTGAGGTTATTGATATTTCTGCCAGCAATGTTGATTCCAGCTTGTTTCTCCTAGTCCAGCGTTTCTCATGATGTACTCTGCATATAAGTTAAATAAGCAGGATGACAATACACAGCCTTGATGTACTTCTTTTCCTACTTGGAACCAGTCTGTTGTTCCATGTCCAGTTCTAACTGTTGCTTCCTGACCTGCATATAGGTTTGTCAACACTTGCTACATTTTTGTAAATGTGAAATTATTTTAAATGAGAAGTAAAAATATGTAAATAAAACATAAATAGTCTTTTTTTTTTCTTTTATGTATTCTTTGACTGTGTGAATTACAATAAACTGTGGAAAATTCTGAAAGAGATGGGAATACCAGACCACCTGAAATGCCTCTTGTGAAACCTGTATACAGGTCAGGAAGCAACAGTTAGAACTGGATATGGAACAACAGACTGATTCCAAAAAGGAAAAGGAGTACATCAAGGTTGTATTTTGTCACTTTGCTTATTTAACTTATATACAGAGTACATCATGAGAAACGCTGGGCTTGGAGGAAGCCAAGTTGGAATCAAGATTGCCAGCGGAAATATCAATAACCTCAGATATGCAGATGACACCACCCTTATGGCAGAAAGTGAAGAGGAGCTAAAAAACTTCTTGATGAAAGTGGAAGAGGAGAGTGAAAAAGTTGGGTTAAAGCTCAACATTCAGAAAACTAAGATCATGGCATCAGGGCCCATTACTTCATGGGAAATAGAAGGGGAAACAGTGTCAGACTTTATTTTTCTGGGCTCCAAAATCACTGCAGATGGTGATTGCAGCCATGATATTAAAAGACGCTTACTCCTTAGAAGGAAAATCATGACCAACCTAGATAGCATATTGAAAAGCAGAGACATTACTTTGTCAACAAAGGTCAGTCCTGTCAAGACTATGGTTTTTCCAGTAGTCATGTATGGATGTTAGAGTTGGACTGTGAAGAAAGCTGAGTGCCGAAGAATTGATGCTTTTGAACTGTGGTGTTGGAGAAGACTCTTGAGAGTCCTTGGACTGCAAGGAGATCCAACCAGTCCATTCTGAAGGAGATCAGTCCTGGGTGTTCATTGGAAGGACTGATGTTGAAGCTGAAACTCCAATACTTTGGCCACCTGATGTTGAGAGGTGACTCATTTGAAAAGACCCTGAAGCTGGGAAAAATTGAGGGCCAGAGGAGAAGGGGACGACAGAAGATGAAATGGTTGGTTAGCATATCCGACACAATGAACATGGCTTTGGGCGGACTCCAGGAGTTGGTGATGGACAGGGAGACCTGGCCTGCTGCAGTTCATAGGGTTGCAAAGAGTTGGACACGACTCAGAGACTAAACTGGACTGAACTTAACTGAAAGAAATGCCTTTGTTAAAAATTTCCCAATACACAAAGAAACCATTCATTACAAATGAGAGTCACCGAATTAACAAAAAGATTTAAATTCAGATATTCAATTAACAGGAAGAAGCTAAACACAAAAAACAGGTGGGAAATAGTGATGTGTCTTTCCCCTCTTGACACTCAGTTCCTCTTCTTCTTATTCATAGCACTTTTAAACGCAAAAATCAACCCAATCGCTTAGTAACATTGTGGAAATTTATTTTAGAGAATAGTCTGGAAACCTTACATGTGTGCCTTTGGAGAAATGTGTTCATTTGGACTTTAGAGCATAATGCTTATTTGTTAGGCACAAATCATTTCATATATATAATTGCAATAACTGGAAGTTTTATGAGAATGAACTATATGTTCATCCATCTTTCTTTAATACAATCTTCCTGAACTTTAGAAAGTTTTTATTAAATTTTATTTGCTAAAGATATTTATCTATTTACTCAGCGCATAGAAACAATTTTGGAAATAGAATACAAAAAGCAAGTTAAATTTAATTTTGAGATAAACTCCAGATAATATTTTAGTGTAAGTATGCCCCAAAGAAACATCTATCTAGTCTTCCTATGTTTTATCACGTAAAAAAAGACATATATCTGTTGCTAGATATTGAAGACCCAGGGAGAATATGTTAGACAAAAATCTTTGTTTTTGTATGCTTTATAATCAGTAGTGGCTTTAAAAAATGCAATGAAAATAATAAATATTTTTTTAAAACTTTATGTCATGTCACTGTGTCACATAGTAATAATCACATTATAATTGATTGAAATATACAGAGTTAGATAATATTCTTCAATAAAGCTTTAGTTTTTGTCTCCTGCTATAATATTTTACTATTAAGGTAAAATAAAGAGCTGTCAGTATGTCTTCACTCTTTTCACACCTATCAAAATATAGCTCCAAAATAGGTTTGGTCCTTAGATAACTGATTTTGGAACAGGTGAAATATTATTGTTGCACATATTATTTTACTTTTAAAACTCTTTATATCAAAGTTAATATGTGAGTTTCATTCTGGGATATCAGTGGAGGTTGAATTAAAGACTAAATATTAAAGTAAGTTTTTGAAATTTAACTAAGTCCCTTATTTGAATAAGTTATTTAAGTATTTTGCAGCAGTAGCTGTAGAGTATATGTTAAATGAAAATAAATTCATGTGACAAAGAGACTACATAAATGTCTTGTTTAGGTATCATTTCCTTACATTGTTACAGAAATTATATTTTCATTGACTATGAAACAAATCATTAAACAACGCACAATTTTATTCAGAATTGGAGTTCTATATCTGGAAATATATGGAGAAATATAAATACCCAATGTAAGAAGAATCCAATTCTCTCCTGCCAGTGTTCATAATTATGCCTCTTTCTTAATTTTAAGATAAGTCATTTTCATCTGCTCTCAGAGGAAAATACCTTCAAGAACAATTTCAGAATGATGTTTTTTTCACTTGCTTAGAGTTTTAAACCATAGTTGCCAACAAACAGCATCAAAGGAAAAAACAAAACAAAACAACAACACACACACACACATTTGATCTCTTGGCTATTTGTCTGCAAGCAGTTCTTTGGTGCCAGATTTCTCTCAAAACATTTCAGGGCTAGACAATATAAATTAGCATCAAGGAATTTTACCATTGACTTGATGGCATTAGGAAGGAGACTGTAGAAATTAGAGATACATGATGGATATCATTCAGCTGATGCGCTCTAATCACCCTGTCTCTTTGCTGGCTAATGGATTCCCTTTCTCTATCACACAGAGTGCAATAACTTCTATGGGGTATGTGGTAAACAGATAAGCATGAAATCTGAAGCAACCTGATTATCTGAGACTCTGATTGTTGAACATATACTTGCAAATGAAGTCATTTTCTTATTCCATTTCTTTCTAATAAAGAAAGCATAAATTTTTATCAAAGTCTGTAATTCATAAACTGAAAATATTTCAGGACTGTAAATAACATTGGAAATAAACTTGGCCTCTCTTACTTTTGGCTATTTACTTTTTTCTCCAAAGACTAAAGCAGTAGTTATGAAGAAAAAAAAAAAAAAAAATTAGAGCATAGTTTAAAAGACACAGCTGTGAACACATATATTCCCCTAGTGAGATTTAGAAAATGCATGAAGCTTAGAAGAGGGGAAGGAAAATAAAGCAGCAAGGAAGAAAAATAAAATGTAAAAGAACATGATAAGACAGGAAGGGGAGTGTACTTTGTGGAGACTTTCATTTGAATAGCAACTAGTCAAAATAAATGATAATATGAATGTGCTTTCCAAGACAGTATGTTTTATTTCCACAAAAGAAAAGTGGTTTCACTGAACTGTGTGGGAAAGGAGACACTTCATGTAAAAGGAATTTGTAAGAATAGAGTGCTATTTGGACCTCAGATGAGAACTTGGAATACATTTTGACATATCATGTACCAGCCTTCAGTTTAATAGTATTTTATGCACACATTTCCTTTTTCTTAGAAATTTATTAGAATATACTTATATTTTCCATTACTTGTTCTTTTTCCTATATTTCTCTACAAAGCACTTTTTATAGTTGCATCAGGTTGTATTCATAGACAGGCATTTATAGCAAGCTGGAAGCATTATTCCGAATGTATGTTCTCTGCTGGATGCCAAGGTATTGGGTTGTCTCTTAAAACCAGGTAGGTTGAATTTATAATAAAGTAGAAAATAAAGATGTAAAGAGAATATTTACATGCCATGGTCAATATGTCTGTGATTCAAATAGTATACATTAATATGATTATATGCATATATATGAATATTATGCATGTAAAATATGCATAAATATGTATATAGACACATATACATAAATAAGCAGATTGATTTCTTATCTAGAAAAGGTTTAAGGAATGTTAGCATAGCAATAATGGTTAATAACTGCTACATGCCAGGCCATATGTTATTTGCTATACTGACATTACTTCATTTAGTCTTCTCAAAAAATGTATGAGCTGGATACTGATAACAATTCATTTGTAAAGATGAAGAGATCAATGTTTACATCAATAAATCATGTATATTTTCCACAATCCTATAATTTAGAAGGGGCAGAGACAATACGTGCTCAAAAAGATGCAAAGCGAAAATAAACACTATTTTCCCCTTCAACAGCAACAAACACATGCAAAGTAGGGGAAAGTAAAGGTAGAAAAATAAGAGATAGACCTAAAATGAAGCCATAAGTTAATCTAAATTATATATAACAAAGTGCATTTGTTTCAAACAGGGGCCACAAAACATTCTAGACTTTTTGAAACTCCACCTGCAAATTCTAGTCATATAGACAGTCATATAGAGCTGATATAGTTATGTATTTTACAAATGTCATGGAGTTTTTTTTAGATATCAGAATTAAATTTATTCTTAGGGATGAGACAATTATAAATTTCATTTTAATGTGTGCTTTAAAAGGAAGCTATGCCAAGTAAAGCATAAGGTTCTAAAACAATTATACAAGCAATAAGTACAAACAACACAAAATATTTATTGGAGCATCCAGGTATAGATGTCCTGAGTAAAGCAAGTTCTCAAGGAACTCCTCAAAGCAATGTTATCCTCACCAATCTTTCTAACCTCACTGGAAGAAGAGAGGGGAATACCTGGAAGAATGAACATACTGCTGTAATTCAAGCTCATTGAGTGGCAAAGGTTGGATATGGCAATTGATTGCAAGTACTTCCTATTTCAGTTTTTAATTCAGTTCCTCAGTTGTGTCTTACTATTTGCAACCACATGGACAGCAGCATGCCGGGCCTCCCTGTCCATCACCAACTCCCAGAGTTTACTCAGACTCATGTCCATTGAGTTGGTGAGGCCATCCAGCCATCTCATCCTCTGTCATCCCCTTCTCCTCCCTCCTTCAATCTCTCCCAGCATCAGGGTCTTTTCCAATGAGTCAGCTCTTCGCATCAGGTAGCCAAAGTATTGGGGTTTCAGCTTTAACATCAATCCTTCCAATGAATATTTCAGGACTGATTTCCTTTAGGATGGATGGGTTGGATCTCCTTGCAGTCCAAGGAACTCTCGAGAGTCTTCAACACCACAGTTCAAAAGCATCAATACTTAGGCATTCAGCTTTCTTTATAGTCCATCTCCCACATACATACTGGAAAAACATGAATACTGGAAAAACCATATATTTTGACTAGAATGAACCTTTGTTGGCAAAGTAATATCTCTGCTTTTTAATATGCTAGGTTGGCCATAACTTTCCTTTCAAGGAGTAAACGTTTTTTAATTCCATGACTGCTGTCAACATCTACAGTGATTTTGGAGCCCAAGAAAGTAAAATGTCTTATTGTTTCTATTGTTTCCCTATCTATTCACCATGAAGTGATGGGACCAGATGCCATGATCTTCATTTTCTGAATGTTGAGCTTTAAGCCAACTTTTTCACTCTCCTTTTTCACCTTCATCAAGTGGCTCTTTAGTTCTTCTTTACTTTCTGCCATAAGGGTGGTATCATCTGCATATCTGAGGTTATTGATATTTCTGCTGACAATATTGATTCCCACTTGTGCATCATCCAGCCCCGCATTTCTCATGATGTACTCTACATATAAGTTAAGTAAGCAGGGTGACAATATACAGCCTTGACGTACTCCTTTTCCTATTTGGAACCAGTCTGTTATTCCATGTCCAGTTCTAATTGTTGCTTCCTGACTTGCATACACATTTCTCAAGAGGCATATCAGGTGGTCTGGGATTCCCATCTCTTTCAGAATTTTCCACAGTTTATTGTGGTCCACACACTCAAAGGCTTTGGCATAGTCAATAAAGCAGAAATAGATGCTTTTCTGGAATTCTCTTGCTTTTTCGATGATCCAGTGGATGTTGTCAATTTGATCTCTGGTTCCTCTACTGTTGAAACCTGGCTTGGAGAATTTTAAGCATTACTTTACTAGCTTGTGAGATGAGTGCAATTGTGCAGTAGTTTGAA
>NW_011494782.1:753174-754179 GCF_000754665.1 Bison bison bison | reverse complement strand
AGATTTTTTTTTTTTTTTAAGCTGTTTACACCTCTGCTGCTGCTGCTACTGCTGCTAAGTCGCTTCAGTCGTGTCCGACTCTGTGTGACCCCATAGACGGCAGCCCACCAGGCACTGCCCCCGCCCCACCCCCACCCCATCCCTGGGATTCTCCAGGCAAGAACACTGGAGTGGGTGGCCATTTCCTTCTCCAATGCATGAAAGTGAAAAGTAAAAGAGAAGTCACTCAGTCATGTCCGACTCTTTGGGACCCCATGGACTGCAGCCTACCAGGCTCCTCTGTCCATGGGATTTTCCATGCAAGAGTACTAGAGTGGGGTGCCATTGCCTTCTCCTGTCTATGCCTCTAAGGAAGCCCAAATAACATCAGTATGTCTATTTAATTCATCTCCTTCAATGATTTTGATCACTCTTTGCTTTGAAAATATGGACATTATTTATTTTTCCTTTCACATGTACTTTTTAATTTCTCATGTTTTGTTATTTCAATATTTCATATAATCAAAATTTATATTTTCATTGTATTTAGTAATGCTAATTACATGTTAGTTATGTTAGCAGAATTTCTAATCTAAGTGGATGAGCCACCTGCATCAGAACCCCCTGTCTGCTCATTGAAATGCAGATTCCTATATCTACATTAGGGGAACTAATTAAGTATCTCTGAAATTAGGAATAAGGATCTGCACATGTAGCTATTTCATCAAGAAGTTCTTATAAATACTAAATATCCAGGAATCTTTGGGGAGTTCAGTTTAAAACTGAAACCAATAAAATACGTGTTTTTTAGGGCTTCCCTGGTTTCAGTTCAGTTCAGTCACTCAGTCGTGTCTGACTCTTTGCGACCCCATGAATCGCAGCACGACAGGCCTCCCTGTCCATCACCAACTCCCGGAGTGCACTCAGACTCACTTCCATCGAGTCAGTGATGCCATCCAGCCATCTCATCCTCTGTCGTCCCCTTCTCCTCCTGCCCCAATCCCTCCCAGCATCAGAGTCTTTTCC
>NW_011494782.1:752526-753074 GCF_000754665.1 Bison bison bison | reverse complement strand
GCATTACTTTACTAGCTTGTGAGATGAGTGCAATTGTGCAGTAGTTTGAACATTCTTTGGCATTGCCTTTCTTTGGGATTGGAATGAAAACTAACCTTTTCCAGTAGTAATACTCACTTGGAAAAAAAAAAAAAAACTACAAAAAGTATAACATAAATGTTTTGTTACTCTATCACCACCCATTTCTGCCTTCTCCAGAACTAAATAGTGTTTTGATTATTTTGGTAATAACTAAACATTAAATAATATAACTTTAAATAAAATGCCTGTTTCTCTCTCAAAGTCACTGAGTCATGTCAAACTCTTTGTGACCTCATGGACTGTAGTCCACCAGGCTCCTCTGTACAAGGAGTTCTCCTGTCAAGAATATTGGAGTGGTTTGCCATTGGTTTCTTCAAGGTATCCTACCAACATATGGATCAAACCTATATCTCCTGCATTGCAGGAAGATTTTTTTTTTTTTTAAGCTGTTTACACCTCTGCTGCTGCTGCTACTGCTGCTAAGTCGCTTCAGTCGTGTCCGACTCTGTGTGACCCCATAGACGGCA
>NW_011494782.1:750565-752426 GCF_000754665.1 Bison bison bison | reverse complement strand
TTTTCCAATGAGTCAACTCTTCACATGAGGTGACCAAAGTACTGGAGTTTCAGCTTTAGCATCATTCCTTCCAAAGAAATACCAGGGCTGATCTCCTTCAGAATGGACTGGTTGGATCTCCTTGCAGTCCAAGGGACTCTGGTTTAGCTGGTAAAAATTCTGCCTGCAATGCAGGAGAGCCTGGCTCAAATCCTGGGTTGGGAAGATTACCTGGAGAAGGGATAGGCTACCCACTCCAGTATTCTTGAGTTTCACTGGTGACTCAGATGGTACATAATCTGTTTGCAACGTGGGATACCTGGATTGATCCCTGGGTTGGTTAGATCCCCTGGAGGAGGGCATGGTATCCCTTTCCAGCATTCTTGCCTGGGGAATCCTCATGGACAGAGGAGCCTGGCAGGCTACAGTTCATGGAATCGCAGACAGTAGGACATGACTGCATGACTAAGTGTAATACAGCATGCATTTATAAAGGTTCCTCTACAGTACCAATAGAAAATAATGCAATGCTATCCTATCAAAATCATTATCTCAAAACAGAATTTTATTGTATCAAGATCTAATGCATTCTCTTCATTTCCTTCTGGCTTCCTTCAATTTTTAATCTTACTCGACTATTCAAGATTCACTTTCTTACTGAGAGTACTTTTATGGATGATGCACATTCTTGATTAATTTAATAAGCTCATAAGTATTCAATTCAAAGAGTATCCTTTTTTATAACTCTTGAGCTTCACCAATAACTGGAGCATCAAATTAAAGGGCCACTTGTTTTTTCCTATCATAATTGCAATTACAGTAATTCATTTTCTTCTACATCTGTGATTAACGACAAGCATTTCCAGACCAATGTTGTTCCTTTTTTGGTATCCTAATGTTGTACTGTATGTTTGTCCCTTACAAAGGCAATTATGCTCAAAGTTGTGGAATTTTTCTAGCTGATAAATTTTTGGACAAAAAAGAGGATGCTCTCTCGTAATGCAATAATTTCCTACACATATTACTGATTTGCCAATATAGCAAAGGCATACAAGTTGTAAGATCTTCACGACCCAGATAATCACGATGATGTGATCACTCACCTAGTGCCAGACATCCTGGAATGTGAAGTCAAGTGGGCTTTAGAAAGCATCACTACGAACAAAGATAGTGGAGGTGATGGAATTCCAGTTGAGCTATTCCAAATCCTGAAAGATGATGCTCTGAAAGTGCTGCACTCAATATGCCAGCAAATTTGGAAAACTCAGCAGTGGCCACAGGACTGGAAAAGGTCAGTTTTCATTCCAATCCCAAAGAAAGGCAATGCCAAAGAATGCTCAAACTACCGCACAATTGCACTCATCTCACACGCTAGTAAAGTAATGCTCAAAATTCTCCAAGCCAGGCTTCAGCAATAGGTGAACCATCAACTTTCTGATGTTCAAGCTGGTTTTAGAAAAGGCAGAGGAACCAGAGATCAAATTCCCAACACCCTCTGGATCATGGAAAAAGCAAGAGAGTTCCAGAAAAACATCTATTTCTGCTTTATTGACTATGCCAAAGCCTTTGACTGTGTGGATCACAATAAACTGTGGGAAATTCTGAAAGAGATGGGAATACCAGACCACCTGATCTGCCTCTTGAGAAATTTGTATGCAGGTCAGGAAGTAACAGTTAGAACTGGACATGGAACAACAGACTTGTTCCAAATAGGAAAAGGAGTTCGTCAAGGCTGTATATTGTCACCCTGTTTATTTAACTTATATGCAGAGTACATCATGAGAAATGCTGGACTGGAAGAAACACAAGCTGGAATCAAGATTGCTAGGAGAAATATCAATAACCTCAGATATGCAGATGACACCACCTTTATGGCAGAAAG
>NW_011494782.1:750092-750465 GCF_000754665.1 Bison bison bison | reverse complement strand
GATATGCAGATGACACCACCTTTATGGCAGAAAGTGAAGAGAAACTAAAAAGCCTCTTGATGAAGGTGAAGGTGGAGAGTGAAAAAGTTGGCTTAAAGCTCAACATTCAAAAAACGAAGATCATGGCATCCGGTCCCATCACTTCTCGGGAAATAGATGGGGAAACAGTGGAAACAGTGTCAGACTTTATTTTTCTGGGCTCCAAAATCACTACAGATGGTGACTGCAGCCATGAAATTAAAAGACGCTTGCTCCTTGGGAGGAAAGTTATGACCAACCTAGATAGCATATTCAAAAGCAGAGACATTACTTTGCCAACAAAGGTTCGTCTAGTCAAGATTATGGTTTTTCCTGTGGTCATGTATGGATGTGA
>NW_011494782.1:747766-749724 GCF_000754665.1 Bison bison bison | reverse complement strand
AGAGACAGGAGGAGAAGGGGACGACAGAGGATGAGATGGTTGGATGGAATTACTGACTTGATGGAAGTGAGTCTGAGTGCACTCCGGGAGTTGGTGATGGACAGGGATGCCTGGCGTGCTGGGATTCATGGGGTCGCAAAAAGTCAGACACGACTGAGTGACTGATCTGACCTGATCTGATCTGATGTGTAAAATGAATATGAGTGCAAAATTAACTAACTTTTTTTGAAAGTGAATTAACATGCTATATATTTTAAAGTTAGCTTTTATCACTTGACATTTGAAACTGTCATTTTTTAGCAATATTATTTAAACTATATTAGCATTCTGAAAAGTGACTTATGATTCTTTCTCTTAAGATGTTATAAGGGCTCCCCTGGCTGTCCAGGAGTTAAGACTTCATCTTTTGATGCAGGGAGTGCAGGTTCGATCCCTGGCTGGGCTGCTAAGATCCCAATGCCTCATGGTCAAAAAAGCAAAACATAATATAGAGTCAGTTTTGTAACAAATTCAATAAAGTCGTTAAAAAAATTAAATTAACCTAATTGCTTTACATTTCTATGACTTAATTTCCTCAGTGTACGCACTTAGTTGCTCAGTTGTGTCCGACTCTTCTGACGGTATAGATGGTAGCCTGCCAGGCTCCTCTCTCCATGGAATTCTCCAGGCAAGAATACTGGAGTGGATTGCCGTTTCATTCTCCAAGGGATCTTCCTCACCCAGGAATGGAACCCAGGTCTCTTGCACTGCAGACAGACTTTTTACCTACTGAGCTATGAGGGAAGCCCTAGGGAAATTTCTGCAATACAATGACTCAAATGTATCTTAGGGTATTCTTTGTGACTGTATCAGGGTGAAGATTCAAAATGTTAACAAATTTCATTGGCTATGTAGATATATGATATGACATTCATTCTCTTTAACATTAGATTTTAAACTTCTTAAACTTTAAAGTTCTATAACTTGTCTAGTCTTCTAGCTAAAGAACTTACTGATTTATATAAAATTGTTCTTTAAAGTTCTTTAAGGAAGTTTTCCTTTCTCAGTTTCAGTGCAAAAGAATTATACCATTTTGGAGACATATTTTACAAATAAATAATGATAACATGTCAATGGTTTAGAAGTCTGCCTTTTAAAATATGCTCATTTAACATTATTATGATAGTTGCTTGAAGAGAAAATGATAGCACAGAATATTGTGCATATGATAAGGCTTTGATCAGATTCTTTCTTATTAGTCTGAGGGGTTGCATTTGACTCTTAGAAAAATTTTCATGCATATCAGATAGCCAAACAATTGCTTTACCAATTATGATATTGTGTTTTTCATTCCTTAATTTAATTTCTTGTAACAAGGCTATTTTTCAGGGTATTGAAATTTTTTATAATGAGGAGAAATACATGCTCTCTTACTTCTTTACAAAATCAATTACATACAAATGAGCTCCTCCTCTTATACTTGTCTATTGTCTTCATTCTGAATACATCTGCATATTTAACTAAGTTTTTCAGACCATATCAGTTCAGTTCAGTTCAGTCGCTCAGTTGTGTCCGATTCTTTGCAACCTCATGAATTAGCAGAATACCAGGCCTCGCTGTCCATCACCAACTCCCGGAGTTCACCCAAACTCATGTCATCAAGTCGATGATGCCATCCAGCCATCTCATCCTCTGTTGTCCCCTTCTCCTCCGGCCCCCGATCCCTCCCAGCATCAGAGTCTTTTCCAATGAGTCAACTCTTTGCATGAGGTGGCCAAAGTATTGGAGTTTCAGCTTTAGCATCAGTCCTTCCAAAGAACACCGAGGACTAATTTCCTTTAGAATGGACTGGTTGGATCTCCTTGCAGTCCAAGGGACTCTCAAGAGTCTTCTCCAACACCGCAGTTCAAAAGCATCAATTCTTTGGTGCTCTGCTTTCTTCACAGTCCAACTCTCACATCCATACATGACCACTGGAA
>NW_011494782.1:747001-747666 GCF_000754665.1 Bison bison bison | reverse complement strand
TTCAGCTTTAGTGTCATTCCTTCCAAAGAAATCCCAGGGCTGATTTCCTTCAGAATGGACTGGTTGGATCTCCTTGCAATCCAAGGGATTCTTAAGCGTTTTCTCCAACACTACAGTTCAAAAGCATCAATTCTTCAGCGCTCAGCCTTCTTCACAGTCCAACTCTCACATCCATACATGACCACTGGAAAAACCATATATTAAGTTTAAAAAGAAAAAATAAATGGCTATATTGCAGTTTCAGAAATTGTGATATAATGTTAGTACTTACTTACTCAGTTTCCACGAATTTCTTCAGAATCAGAGACTATACCTGCTGGGGAAAAAAAGTGAGATTAAAGGAATGAATTGATTTGACATATAAAAATAAGGAGGCATTCAAGAACTTATATCACACAGATACATTTTCTATGTATTGATTATTAATTCATAGGTGAGGAGTTTGAAAAAATGAAGCTTGATTCAGTTCAGTTCAGTTCAGTCACTCAGTCATGTCTGACTCTTTGCGACCCAAGAATCGCAGCATGCCAGGCCTCGCTGTCCATCACCAACACTCGGAGTTCACCCAGAGTCATGTCCATCGAGTCAGTGATGCCATCCATCCTCTGTAGTCCCCTTCTCCTCCTGCCCCCAATCCCTCCCAGCATCAGAGTCTTTTCCAATGA
>NW_011494782.1:746252-746688 GCF_000754665.1 Bison bison bison | reverse complement strand
CAAAGTAATGTCTCTGCTTTTCAATATGTTATCTAGGTTGGTCATAACTTTCCTTCCAAGGAGTAAGCATCTTTTAATTTCATGGCTGCAATCACCATCTGCTATGATTTTGGAGCCCCCCAAAAATAAATTCTAACACTGTTTCCACTGTTTCCTCATCTATTTCCCATGAAGTGATGGGACCAGATGCCATGATCTTCGTTTTCTGAATGTTGAGCTTTAAGCCAACTTTTTCACTCTCCTCTTTCACTTTCATCAAGAGGTTTTTAGTTCCTCTTCACTTTCTGCCATAAGGGTGGTGTCATCTGCATATCTGAGGTTATTGATATTTCTCCCGGCAATCTTGATTCCAGCTTGTATTTCTTCTAGTCCAGCATTTCTCATGATGTACTTTGCCTATAAGTTAAATAAACAGGGTGACAATATACAGCCTTGA
>NW_011494782.1:736777-746152 GCF_000754665.1 Bison bison bison | reverse complement strand
CTGTTGCTTCCTGGCCTGCATACAGATTTCTCAAGAGGCAGATCAGGTGGTCTGGTATTCCCATCTCTTTCAGAATTTCCCACAGTTTATTGTGATCCACACAGTCAAAGGCTTTGGCATAGTCAATAAAGCAGAAATAGATGTTTTTCTGGAACTCTCCTGCTTTTTCCATGATCCAGCGGGTGTTGGCAATTTGATCTCTGGTTCCTCTACCTTTTCTAAAACCAGCTTGAACATCAGGAAGTTCACAGTTCACATAATAATTGAGCCAGCACTTTAGTTTTTTTATCTGGTTCAGATTTTACCTTTCTTAGCTGATAATTTATTCTTTTGTTAAAATAAAATAATAACAACCAAAAAACTAGCAACTATAATTCAGTAGAAGTTACCAGTTCTGTTTTAGGATACTTATGGTATGATTTTACTCTGAACACCAAAGAGTTTCTAAATACCCCACACATGATATTCATCATACACATAAACACAAATTCAGCTAAAAATTATTACTAAAAAGTTATATTGATTCAATGTTACTTTTAAATTTCTTTTTATTCATTTATATAATTATTATAATTACTATGCAGTACTAGCTAAATATTTTTTATTTTTATATATTGTTAATTACAAGATTAAAAAACACTACTTGTAAGATGTAAAAATGTGCAAATGACATAAAAGGAATTACACTCTAGTTTTCATATTGAGTTCTCACATCCAGTTCTCTATTAGCCATGTAAAAATATATATACAATTTATTGTTTATGCTAGAGGAAGCATGATAAAATACTGCTTTAATTCACAGAGTGCATGTGTGTGCATGCTCAGTCGTGTCCAACTCTTTGCAACTGTATGGACTGTAGTTCTTCAAGATCCTCTGTCCATCGAATTTTCCAGGGAGGGATATTGGAGTGGCTTGCCATTGCCTTCTTCAGGGCATCTTCCTGACTCAGGAATCAAACCCAGGTCTCTTGCATCTCTTGCATTGGCAGGAAGATTCTTTAGCATTGCACCACCTGGGAAGCCCTGTAATTCATAGAAAGGACACCCCAAATAAACAAAATACCAATACATGCACATGGAGAGAGTGAGAGAGAGAAATAAACCTCCTATCTGGAAAGTCCTCTAATTCTGTCACTAACTCCCACCAGCCATGATCACAAATAAATCTTAATATTTCATTGGTTATAATATTCTAAATTATCCTAGGCAGAATAAACCACAATATCATTCATAATACATGCAGGAGTAGCTCTTGCACGTCTTGCAACTTGGGTTATGTAATGCTTTTTGGTGTAGTCTCTTCCCTTTTAGTGTGTTCTGTTCATCACTTACTCTGGGTTTGATTGATAACTTGGCTTCTGTGAATTTAATACCCTGATATTTTCCTCTAGCTATTGCCCTTTTCACAAAGCTAAAAAATCCTAGATGTTTGTTTGAGTTTCTCTTGAGTGAAAGAATAAGAATTTATCCCCTGATCACACCAGTGATTAAAAAGATGCCCCTAATCCCCTCTTTCCACATAGGTTACTGCTTATCCATATGTGTGTTATATGCACTGAGAGTGGATATAGAAGAGAAAGATGGTTGGTAAAGATAGTTTGTCTTGAAATGTCAGGAGCTTGACTTTTTTCCTTTCCCAATACATTCAAAATAAAAGATGATTTGGAGAAAATTGAGGTAACTTTCTAACTTTCAGAGAAATAGAAGAATTATAAACTATTTATTTCTTGAAAAACAACTTGACAGTTGATAAAGAGCTACAATCATATGTTTTATGGAAGTAATATTACTTTTGGCATTATATAACAGTAAAATTATTAGAAGTTCAAAGATTCAAGAACAAAAATGTTTTTTGCCACGTTTTCTCACCTACATGCCTATCAAATGATCCTGATTAGATTCATTGTAGAATAACTTTATAAAGGATTCAGTTAAGAGTGTTTAAAAACAAATGAAAATAATGGAGATATTTACATTCCAAACTGGCACATAAGAATTTATCTTAGAGAACTATATGTGATTTTGGCATCATTAATAGTCACCAGTAGCCCTGGGTGAAGGGTAGCTGCTTTTTCAGAATTATTCCACAAGAAAGTTATAACAACAGCAAATCTCTGACCCTTTCTGCCAAACATGCTGACTTAAAATAAGCAAACATAATGAAAAAGTGTGACACTGAATCTTCTATAATCTCTCTGTGTTCTCAAAACATCCTCTGTTAAAGGTTCAACTGAGACAAATGGGCCATGTTCTAGCTACAGTATTTATCCTGCCATCTATCAAGACTATAGACTCAGGAATCCCCAGAAAAAGGGTCAGAATACTGGCCATTTAGGGATCAAGCCTAAGGAGAATTTCCAGCATTACATTTTAAGATGCTCCCTGAATTTTTATACCATGCTAGTGCAGCGTTGTGGAAAGGTCTCTACAATATTTTAGATACTCCGTTTATCTTCTAAACATTCATTTTGTGAATTAGCTAATTTCAACAATAAAAACCTAGTTCTAACATCCATTATATGAAGCAGCTACTACAGATGGGGCATCGAGATAGCTAGATTACTCATTGCAACAGCCTCTGTGACTTGGTACCTTTGATAAATGCTAGTTGACTCCTCCTGGTGTGTGAATTACTGATTAACAAACTAACAACTCCTAGAACATAGCTTAGAAAAATAATATATCATCTATACTGAAGAATTTTACAGTTAATTGCACACTTAAAACACATATAGCACTAAGTTTAAAAGCCTATTAACTATATGTATACATGTGTGTTTGTGTATATGTATATGAAGCTTCCCTGATGACTCCAGTGGTAAAGAATGTGCCTGCCAATGCAGGAGATGCAGGTTGGATCCCTGGGTTGGGAAGAACCCCTGGAGAAGGAAAGGGCAACTCACTCCAGTATTTACTTGCCAGGGAAATCGCAAGGACTGAGGAAACTAGTGGAGTACAATCCATGGAATCACAAAAGAGTTGGACACAACTTAGTAACTGAACAACTGAACATACATATAAAGTGTGTTTGTGTGTAACACATTATGTGTGTATACATATATATATATATACACACATACAAACATGCACACTATGATTTCCACGTTATGATTTCAAGTATATTAACATGTATTAAACAAAATACTACTGGAAAATTTACCTAAAATGTTGACAATATTTGGTTAATGATTTTTATTTTATTCCTTATAGATATATGTTTTATTATCTAGAAAACCCTTAACAGATACTATAGACTAAATAGGGAAACAAATTATTTTTACTTAAACTGAAAATGAATAGATTAGTGGAGGACTGCCTTATGAGTTGACTTGATTGTATTAGTTTGGGCTGTTATAAAAAATACCATAGATCAGGTGACTTAAACAACAGAAGTTTATTTTTGACAGTTCTGGAATCTGGGAAGTCTGAGATCAAGGTGCCAGAACATTCCATGTCTGGTGAGGGTCGTTCCCGTTTCTGGTTTCCAAATAGCTGCCTTTTCCTTTTATCCTTATGTGGAAGAAAGAGAGAGAACAAATAAGCTTTCTCATGTTTGGTCTTCAGTTCAGTCAGTCAGTTCAGTCACTCAGTCGTGTCCGACTCATTGTGACCCCATAAATCACAGCACACCAAGCCTCCCTGTCCATCACCAACTCCCGGAGTTCACTCAGACTCACATCCATTGAGTCAGTGATGCCATCTAGCCATCTCATCCTCTGTCGTCCCATTCTCCTCCTGCCCCAATCCCTCCCAGCATCAGAGTCTTTTCCAATGAGTCAACTCTTGGCATGAGGTGGCCAAAGTACTGGAGTTTCAGCTTTAGCATCATTCCTTCCAAAGAAATCCCAGGGCTGATCTCCTTCAGAATGGACTGGTTGGATCTCCTTGAAGTTCAAGGGACTCTCAAGAGTCTTCTCCAACACCACAGTTCAAAAGCATCAATTCTTCAGCACTCAGCCTTCTTCACAGTCCAACTCTCACATCCATACATGATCACTGGAAGAACCATAGCCTTGACTAGACGGACCTTTGCTGGCAAAGTAATGTCTCTGCTGGTCTTATAAGGGTACAAATTCCATTTATGCAGACACCATCCTAATTACTTCCCAAAGGCTTCAACTCCTACTACCATCACATTGTGGGTTAGGGCTGCACTACATTAATTTTTAGTGGGGGCCAAAACATTCAGTCCATAACACTGATACCTTGTATATACACTTTAAGAGTCAGGTAGTAATGACCTTTCTGTTGATTTTGCCTTCAATTAGTAAATAGATGACTCAAGCTTTTTTATAGTACTTTTCCTTTGTTTATTTGTTTCATTTAAGAAACATAGTGAAATTGCCAAGGGAAATACAAATTAAAAACAAGAGACAATAGTCCTTGGTGAAAAAAAGGAAAGGAATTTTCCTGTCCTTTTAAAAGAATATTTTACTTTTGAAAACTTGTAATTATAAATTATTTCTCTGTCTCTTTTAAATGTACATACATTTTTCTTTTTTTTTTTCTATTGCACTTTGTTCCATACATTTTTTTAATTTTTTTGTTTCTTTTTTAAATTTTATTTTTTAACTTTACAATATTGTATTGGTTTTGCCATTTATCAACATAAATCCACCACAGATATACACGTGTTGCCCATCCTGAACCCTCCTCCCTCCTCCCTCCCCATAACATCCCTCTGGGTCGTCCCAGTGTACCAGCCCCAAGCATCCAGTATCGTGCATCGAATCTGGACTGGCGCCTCATTTCATATATGATATTTTATATGTTTCAATGCCATTCTCCCAAATCATCCCACCCTCTCCCTCTCCCACAGAGTCCAAAAGACTGTTCTACACATCAATGTCTCTTTTGCTGTCTTGTATACAGGGTTATTGTTACCATCTTTCTAAATTCCATATATATGTGTTAGTATACTGTATTGGTGTTTTTCTTTCTGGCTTACTTCATTGTGTATAATAGGCTCCAGTTTCATCCACCTCATTAGAACTGATTCAAGTGTATTCTTTTTAATGGCTGAGTAATACTCCATGGTGTATATGTACCACCTATTTCTTATCCATTCATCTGCTGATGGACATCTAGGTTGCTTCCATGTCCTGGCTATTATAAACAGTGCTGTGATGAACATTGGGGTACAGGTGTCTCTTTCAATTCTGGTTTCCTCAGTGTGTATGCCCAGCAGTGGGATTGCTGGATCATAAGGCAGTTCTATTTCCAGTTTTTTAGGGAATCTCCACACTGTTCTCCATAGTGGCTGTACTAGTTTGCATTCCCACCAACAGTGTAAGAGGATTTCCTTTTCTCCACACCCTCCCCAGCATTTATTGCTTGTAGGCTTTTGGATCGCAGCCATTCTGACTGGAGTGAAATGGTTCCTCATTGTGGTTTTGATTTGCATTTCTCTGATAATCAGTGATGTTGAGCATCTTTTCATGTGTTTGTTAGCCATCTGTATGTCTTCTTTGGAGAAATGTCTGTTTAGTTCTTTGGCCCATTTTTTGATTGGGTCATTTATTTTTCTGGAATTGAGGTGTAGGAGTTGCTTGCATATTTTTGAGATTAGTTGTTTGTCAGTTGCTTCATTTGCCATTACTTTCTCTCTTTAACAAGTAGTACTGGTAAAACTGATCAACCACTTGTAAAAGAATGAAACTAGAACACTTTCTAATGCCATACACAAAAATAAACTTAAAATGGATTAAAGATCTAAACTTAAGACCAGAAACTACAAAACTCCTAGAGAAGAACATAGGGAAAACAGTCTCCAACATACATCACAACAGGATCCTCTATGACCCACCTCCCAGTATATTGGAAATAAAATCAAAAATAAACAAATGGGACCTAATTAAACTTAGAAGCTTCTGCACAACAAAGGAAACTATAAGCAAGGTGAAGTACATACATTTTTCTAAAAGCTAAATCCTTTTGCCAGCTTTCTGACACAAGAATGTCTTTCTCAAGAACCTGAAAAGTGGCTATTTCACCTACCCAGGGAAGATAGTGCCCCTATTTCCCATTTTCTGTTGAAGCGTAAGAGTCTCAGTTCAGCAGGCTTTAGACTTTAGTCTGTAAAAGTACCTCCTTTCATAAAGATATCAGAAGTTTATTTTTCCTTTGTATAAACCCAACTGATTAGTACTGATGGTTAAATCAATTACCAAGTTAGTGGAGGATAAATTATCTATGACAAATAGTAGTGTTAAGTCCTCTTACTTGAGGACTAGTAATTCTTTATTTTGAGAACATATGCCTAGTGAATTGTACCTGCTTGACTATGTATATGCTTGAGATTTCTTTCTATGTTTGCAGTCTTTTAGTAGATTGCAACTGATGTGCATTACACTCTAGTTCAATGTACTTAATAATAACATTGTTTCCTTTCTCTTCTACCTTTGTAGAAATATCTGGGTTGGGAGAGAATTTCTATTTTTAATTATGCTGCTGTGCTGTGTTCAGTAACTCGGTCGTGTCCAACTCTTTGTGACCCAGTAGCTTACCAGGCTTCTCTGTCCAGGGGATTCCCCAAGCAGATGCTGGAGTGGGTTGCCATTTCCTTCTTCAGAGCATCTTCCTAACCCAAGGATTGAACCTATGTCTTCTGCATTGCATGTGGATTCTTTAGTGTTGGGCCACCAGAGAAGCAATTTTAATACATACCTTCACAATTTCTTTTAAAATATATCTTAAAATTATTTTTTATAAATAACCATCATTTCCCCTAAGAAATCAACAGCCACAGTAATATTGTTTGCAAATTTGCTTTCTTCTTGTTTTGGAATTGCATTTTACTTTGGCGTATATATTTTAATTACAAGATTAACAACAACAACAAAAAAAATTAAAATACAAAAGAATACAAAGTAAGACACAAAAGGAGTTAAGGTCTCCCTTCTCTCCCATTCACACTCAGCAGCTTCTTTTTTCTGATGTAATCAAGGCAACCAGATGACATTTCTTTCCATACCTTTCTCCATGTTTCTATAATTTCATACAAAACATTTTGTGAACTATGCAATACTAGATTAAGTGGTGGTCATTTTAGACTGCCTTAAGTGTAAGATTTAATTATATAAAGTAAATTTACAAGGCTTTCTTTTCCTATTCCAGATATGGAGCTTTTGAAAGAGTCAAAAAAAAAAAAAAAAAAGTTACACTGAGGAATCAAGCAAAATGAAATTAAACAGGAAGGAAAATTTTATCCAAAATGGTTTCATTAGTCTTTAAGACTATTGTGGCAGGGGAGAGAGGTTGAAATTAAATCCAAGTTCACTGAAACAAAAAGCAGAGGAGTTTTGAAGCACTGGGATGAGTTAATGGAAAAGTACTGAAGGGCATTAGTGGTGAGATTAGTCAATATAATTAGTCCTTCTGTGTTTGCTAATTGGTGCTTATCAAATTTGATATCAATCATCTCACAGAGACTGATATATTGAAACCTTGTCTTTCTTATTCTTCTATTTCAAAAAAGTGGCCCCTAATTCTTGAGAAAGACATGTCTAGATTATAATACTGGCGGAGTTTGGGAGATTTACATCTCAAAGAGGCAGAGAAAGAACTTATAATTGCTTTAAAATAAATGTTCCAAGAAAGGAGACTGGTCAGATGCTTCTAATAGGGAAGATGCAAGCCTGAAATATGGTCAAGTTGAGGAGAAAATTGCGGTCATCTTAGTAATAGTTAATAGCCTTGTTAGGGGAAACACACTGATTGAAACTGCCCACCCTGACCAGGCACCATAGTAACCATTTACATGAGTTGTTTTATGACAGGAGATCCTGATAAGAAATACTGAACTAATAAGCCACCACCAACCAGAAGAGTTCGGGAAAGGTCGAAAGGAGACACTGCATGTCCGTCCACTTCCCAGAATCCCTCTCACTAGCATCCATCTTGGCTGATGTATGCGTGCACCACCAGGAAAGACTCTGAATTAGAATAATTGGCCAAAGACAACCCAGAAACTAATCCCATTACCATAAAACCTGAGACTGAGAGCCACACAGAAGAGCAGTTCTCTTGGGTTCCCTTACCCTACTGCTCTCCATCCTGATGCCCTTTCCCAATAAAATCTCTTGCTTTGTCAGCACATGTGTCTCCTCAGACAATTCATTTCTGAATGTTAGACAAAAGCCCAGTTTCAGGCCCTGGAAGGGGTCCTCCTTCCTGCAACAAATGGAGACTCTGGTGGGATTCTTCTTCACTGAGACTGACATCCTGACCACTCGGGGTACTCAGGGGCCAGCTTGCCTGCCAATGGACCAGACCCAGTGGCCGCAACTGGGACCCTTTTGTCCCTGGTCTCCTCCTGATGCAGACAACTGGCCAGAGTGCCCCAAACGGTAAGGGACAAAAGACTTTATTGACTTCTCTCCCCTTCCCTCTCTGTTTCCTCTCCTTAACCCTTCCTATCCTTCCTCTTTTTTCTAGTCCCCTGGTCCTGGATGCAGGAATCTGGTCGAAGGCCTTCAGACTGAGCTGAGGATTGGAGACTGATCACCTCCTCTTGGCAGAGAACTCAAATTCTGGTTCTGGTCTGGTCTGATTTCTGGTAGGGCCGAGTTCCAGTCCTCCCTTCTCTGGAGGCCCAGGGTAAAGTCCCATAATGCCTGGGTATCTTCAGGTGGCAGGAGACATCTGTAAGGCCATCCCTTTTGCCCCATCTCCTGCCTCCTCCCCCTCCTTCTTTCAACCTGGCTTCCTTTCCTCCCTTTGAAATCTTTGAAGACCTGTGATATTTTCCTTTACTGTGTTAGTACTTGGATTTGAAGTTCTGTGTCTCTATAAGAGGTTTTCTGAGAGACTGTATTATTGTATTTAAGGGACTGTCTGATGAGGACTGCCAGGTTTATATGTGTATGTTTTAACTCTGTGTTCTGTGTTGTGGTTTTTGATAGCATTTTGCTTTGTCTGACTACCATTTGGTTTAGACCTGCCAATCACTACAGATGGTGACTGCAGCCATGAAATTCAAAGACACTTACTCCTTGGAAGGAAAGTTATGACCAACCTAGATAGCATATTCAAAAGCAGAGATATTACTTTGCCAACAAAGGTTCATCTAGTTAAGGCTATGGTTTTTCCTGGGGTCATGTATGGATGTGAGAGTTGGACTGTGAAGAGGGCTAAGTGCAGAAGAATTGATGCTTTTGAACTGTGGTGTTGGAGAAGACTGTTGAGAGTCCCTTGGACTGCAAGGAGATCCAACCAGTACATTCTGAAGGAGATCAGCCCTGGGATTTCTTTGGAGGGAATGATGCTAAAGCTGAAACTCCAGTACTTTGGCCACCTCATGTGAGAGTTGACTCATTGAAAAGACTCTGATGCTGGGGAGGGATTGGGGGGCAGGGAGGAGAAGGGGGATGACGA
>NW_011494782.1:717601-736677 GCF_000754665.1 Bison bison bison | reverse complement strand
GAACTGTGGTGTTGGAGAAGACTGTTGAGAGTCCCTTGGACTGCAAGGAGATCCAACCAGTACATTCTGAAGGAGATCAGCCCTGGGATTTCTTTGGAGGGAATGATGCTAAAGCTGAAACTCCAGTACTTTGGCCACCTCATGTGAAGAGTTGACTCATTGGAAAAGACTCTGATGCTGGGAGGGATTGGGGGCAGGAGGAGAAGGGGATGACAGAGGATGAGATGGCTGGATGGCATCACTGACTCGATGGACGTGAGTCTGAGTGAACTCCGGGAGTTGATGATGGACAGGGAGGCCTGGTGTGGTGTGATTCATGGGGTCGCAAAGAGTCAGACACGACTGAGCGACTGATCTGATCTGATCTGATCTGCCGCAGTTTTATTACACCTTGATTTTCTTTCCCTGTGCCTTGAGACCAGGGCTTTCAAGAACACTTATCTAGACCATCTCTAACTCCTGAGACTGAGGGAAAAGGGGAAAAAGAGCTTAAAAATTTTATTTATTTCAATTGCTTTTTTTATAAACTAGTAAATTTTATTTTGTAATATCTAATTGATGACTAAATTTAGAAAATTAAGCTAGATTTTACACTATATGTTTGGCATGTCTTTGTCTCTGGGTAATATTTTTGAGGTTAATTTGTAAATGAGTTCTATTTAATTGGCTTATAAAAAGATAAGTGCTTACAAATCAAATAATTCTAAATTAAACAATAAATTCCAGGTTCATGTGAACTGGGAAATGTTCAGTATTAAATGCTTGATATTAATGTTTGTTTGTTGACCTATCTAATATAAACATGTCTTAGAGTAATTAACATTAAGTAAAATATTTTCATTGTACCCAGGTTTAGGTAACAAATATTATATCTGTTACAAGTTTGTCAATAAGAAAATTACCTCGAATGAAGAAATATCTAAAAAAAAAAGTAAATGAGATAGGGGCTTATATATAAACTATATTAAAAATAATTATTCTTTAAAAGTATCTGTCTAAAATAGTCTCTCCAGATTGGCACAACTTAAATTTCTAAGGGTTGTGCCAAGTGTGCTAAGTGTTAGAAGTCTACTAAATAGTTAGGTCATTTCCAAATAAAATAAGATTTTGAAATATTTACTACTAAACACTAATTTCCTTTTACAGAGAAACAAAGAGATTTGGGATTAAAAGGAAATAATGTTTGGTGCCATCCTAAAATGTTCTAAGAAAACAAGGATTTTAGAAATTATCACTGGTATTTATGCTCACCAATCTATAAAATGCTAATATAAAAGTCAGTTCTTGGTTGCTAAAGTAAAGTTCAGATCATTCAGTTCAGTCCCTCAATTGTGTCTGACTCTTTGCAAACCCATGAATCGCAGCAAGCCAGGCCTCCCTGTCCATCACCAACTACTGGAGTTCACACAAACTCATGTCCATCGAGTCAGTGATGCCATCCAGCCATCTCATCCTCTGTCATCCCCTTCTCCTCCTGCCCCCAATCCCTCCCAGCATCAGGGTCTTTTCCAATGAGTCAACTCTTCACATGAGGTGGCCAAAGTTTTGGAGTTTCAGCTTTAGCATCAGTCCTTTCAATGAACACCCAGAACTCATATCCTTTAGAATGGACTGCTTGGATTTTCTTGAAGTCCAAGGGACTCTCAAGAGTCTTCTCCAACACCACAGTTGAAAAGCATCAATTCTTCAGCACTCAGTTTTCTTCACAGTCCAAATCTCACATCCATACATGACCACTGGAAAAACCATAGCCTTGACTAGACGGACCTTTGTTGGCAAAGTAATATCTCTGCTTTTCAATATGCTGTCTAGGTTGGTCATAACTTTCCTTCCAAGGGATAAGCATCTTTTAATTTCATGGCTGCAATCACCATCTGCAGTGATTTTGGAGCCCCCAAAAATAAAGTCTGACACTGTTTCCACTGTTTCCTCATCTATTTTCCATGAAGCGATGGGACCAGATGCCATGATCTTCGTTTTCTGAATGTTGAGCTTTAAGCCAACTTTTTCACTCTCCTCTTTCACCTTCATCAAAAGGCTTTTTAATTCCTCTTTACTTTCTGCCATAAGGATGGTATCATCTGCATATCTGAGCTTATTGATATTTCTCCCGGCAATCTTGATCCCAGCTTGTGCTTCTTCCAGCCCAGCGTTTCTCATGATGTACTCTGCATATAAGTTAAATAAGCAGGGTGACAATATACAGCCTTGACAAACTCCTTTTCCTATTTGGAACCAGTCTGTTGTTCCATGTCCAGTTCTAATTGTTGCTTCCTGACCTGCATATACGTTTCTCAAGAGGCAGGTCAGGTGGTCTGGTATTCCCATCTCTTTCAGAATTTTCCACAGTTTATTGTGATCCACACAGTCAACGGCTTTGGCATAGTCAATAAAGCAGAAATAGATGTTTTTCTGGAACTCTCTTGCTTTTTCCATGATCCAGCGGGTGTTGGCAATTTGATCTCTGGTTCCTCTGCCTTTTCTAAGACCAGCTTGGACATCTGGAAGTTCATGGTTCACCTATTGCTGAAGCCTGGCTTGGAGAATTTTGAGCATTACTTTACTAGCATGTGAGATGACTGCAATTATGTGGTAGTTTGAGCATTCTTTGGCATTGCTTTTTTGGGGGGTTGGAATGAAAACTGACTTTTTCCAGTCCTGTGGCCACTGCTGAGTTTTCCAAATGTGCTGGCATATTGAGTGCAGCACTTTCACAGCATCATCTTTCAGGAAATGAAATAGCTCAACTGAAATTCTATCACCTCCACTAGCTTTGTTCATAGGAAGTGTGTTTTCATTAAAAAAAAAAAAAAAAAAAAAGTATAAAAATACCAAAAAAGAGTCATGCATGATCGGGATTTTCTAAAATTGGATTACAATTAGTTAGATAAATAGATTTTTTAGGAATGACAAAGCCGTAAGAAAACTGGTTAGAGCCAATTAGATCCAAGATGGCGGAGCTGACTTTCACTAGACCTTGAGCCTTGGTATTTACACCCATTGTGACATATCAACAAGGTAAATGATACAATCAACTTTGACTAAATTTGACCAAATGTTCTAAACCCTTTTAATTGATCTTTTTTATAAAACTTCCTAAATCAAATTATTTTAAATATCTTTTGACTTCTAGCTTACTTTGGCATGTTTCAGAGGACCCCTGAAACATCCTCAAAAGAGATATTAAACTGTGTTTACTTGGTTGGTTAAATTACATGAAAGTGAAGTCGTTCAGTCGTGTTCGACTCTTTGCAACCCCATAGATGGCAGCCCACCAGTCCCCACCGTCCCTGGGATTCTCCAGGCAAGAACACTGGAGTGGGTTGCCATTTTTCTCCTCCAATGCATGAAAGTGAAAAGTGAAAGTGAAGTCGCCCAGTCGTGTCCGACTCTTAGCAACCCCATGGACTGCAGCCCACGAGGCTCCTCCATCCATGGGATTTTCCAGGCAAGAATACTGGATTGGGTTGCTATTTCCCTCTCCAGGGGATCTTCCTGACCCAAGGATCGAACCCAGGTCTCCCGCATTGGAGGCAGAGGCTTTACCATCTGGGCCACCAGGGAAGTCCTATTCAGTTCAGTTCAGTTCAGTCGCTCAGTCGTGTTGGACTCTTTGCGACCCCATGAATCACAGCATGCCAGGCCTAACTGTCCATCACCAACTCCCGGAGTTCACTCAGACTCACATCCATTGAGTCAGGGATGCCATCCAGCCATCTCATCCTCTGTCGTCCCCTTCTCCTCCTGCTCCCAATCCCTCCCAGAATCAGAGTCTTTTCCAATGAGTCAACTGTTCACATGAGGTGGCCAAAGTACTGGAGTTTCAGCTTTAACATCATTCCCTCCAAAGAAATCCCAGGGCTGATCTCCTTCAGACTGGACTGGTTGGATCTCCTTGGAGTCCAAGGGACTCTCAAGAGTCTTCTCCAACACCACAGTTCAAAAGCATCAATTCTTCAGCGCTCAGCCTTCTTCATAGTCCAACTCTCACATCCATACATGACCACAGGAAAAACAATAGCCTTGATTAGAAGAACCTTTGTTGGCAAGTAATGTCTCTGCTTTTAATATGCTATCTAGGTTGGTCATAACTTTCCTTCCAAGGAATAAGCCTCTTTTTTTCATGGCTGCAATCACCATCTGCAGTGATTTTGGAGCCCCCAAAAATAAAGTCTGACACTGTTTCCACTGTTTCCCCATCTGTTTCCCATGAAGTGATGGGACCAGATGCCCTGATCTTCGTTTACTGAATGTTGAGCTTTAAGCCAACTTTTTAACTCTCCACTTTCATCAAGAGGATTTTGAGTTCCTCTTCACTTTCTGCCATAACGGTGGTGTCATCTGCATATCTGAGGTTATTGATATTTCTCCCGGCAATCTTGTTTCCAGCCTGTGTTTCTTCCAGTCCAGTGTTTCTCATGATGTACTCTATATATAAGTTAAATAAGCAGGGTGACAATATACAGCCTTGACGTACTGCTTTTCCTATTTGGAACCAGTCTGTTGTTCCATATCCAGTTCTAACTGTTGCTTTTTGACCTGCATATAAATTGCTCAGGAGGCATGTCAGGTGGTCTGGTATTCCCATCTCTTGAAGAATTCTCCAGTTTATTGTGATCCACACATTCAAGACTATCAAATGAGTAATAAATCCCCTCATGTTATAATGTATGGTAGAATTACTAATACAGATATCCTAAAAGTTATATGGTGTTCTTAACATTCTGATATGTCCTGGTATTCTAATGGAAAACCTGATGACTTCATAAAAGTTAACAAAAGGACTGAAAAAAACCAGTGAATATAAAGTTATTCACTTTATATAAAAGTTATATAAATTTTATGGTTTTTGTCTGAAAAAGTACGGGTTTAAATCTTATGTTTTCCGGAAGTAGGGAAAACCTTCCTCTCAAACTAATTATGACAATACTTTGGTAAAATTATATATTATAAACAAAACAATTATATTTTCTCTCTAACTCTTCCATAAATTGGAAACTCTTAGGTTTCCAATAAGTTTATCAAATGAATTAGGGAGGTTGTCTCCCTAACAGGTACAAAAATCTCAAGTAATTTTTGAGGCCTTAAAAAGGGAAGAATTCATTTAAATTTGTTAGGCAAAATCTGTGACTAGCCTTTGGTTTGAGTTTCCCAGCCGTGTTTTATTTTAAAAGTTCAGTCTGAGACTCTATACATGTTTCAGCAAAATAAAAATCTATGATCAATTATGGTTATATAAATCATCAGACCAAAAATAGTGAGAACAGACCTATTTTGCAAACAAACTGGCCTTAATTTGGTTATATTAAAAAAATGAGGGTAATTTTAGGGAGAAAAAGATGCTTCAATAAATGTTAAATCCCAGTTTGTTAATAAAGGTCCACATGTAGTAAGATTCATTTCTTAGATAGTTCTTTGCTGTTATGCGATATTAATGTAAAATTTAATTGAATTCTTAAAGAACACCCTAAGTTTGTTTCTGAAGCTTATCTCAGTAATCTGTCTTTAGATGAAGATCACACACCTCATGACCTGCAACCAGGACTGAAAAAAGACATAATTTAAGGGACTGTCTCCAACCTGGGTGAAAGGACTTTTTTATCAGGAGAAACTACATTGCACCAGGATGAGAAGACAACAACATCAGAGGTAGACAGCTTGCCCAAGATGCTGGACCTGATTCATATGATCATTTATGATGTTTTCTTGACTTTGCATATAAATCAAATGCCTTTCTATCAGAGACCTGATCCTATGCTAGTTTTAGAAATCAATCCAATTGTTGGGTTTGTGGCCAATTACCTGTGTCTAGTTCTGGGTTACCTTGGTAAATTTCTCTACTACAAGAGTCTAACTGGTTGGCCCTGAAAAAAATAACTTAAAAAATATATAGTCATATTCAGGTCACTGTGATATTACTAAATGAGATCCCCTCACCAGGCCAATTAATAATGCCTTCTCTGACTCTGGCCATAAATTTGAGCTTTTTTCTATTACTCAAGCTCAATCAGAACAACAAAATAAGTTTCAGCAAACGAGGAAAAACTTTTCCACAATTATGGGATAAATTTATATAGATAACACCAGGCTATGGTAATTTAGGTTTAAAGTCTCCTCTGTGTTGGAAACAATTAAATCAAACTAAATATAATCAGTCTAGTAACACTTAAAAACTGGCTATGTGCCTTATAGATGGTGGTGCCAATATATAATGTCCCTGGAAGATAAAGATTCTACAGGGTAGACTAAGTCAGATGACCTGAGATATACTGGGCTATATCTAATAGAAGCTCTTAACTTAAGTCTTACTTGTGACTTTTCTAATACTGCTGGCTATGTTATTTGTATTTCACTTGTTTTACAAAATTGCTGTTTCTTACAGTGTCAAATGTGTGTCTGAGGCCTCTAATAAAATAATATATAGTCCCATATGAAATTGAAGATGGTAACAGTGTAACTCTAGATATGAGAAGAAGCAACAAGAGAAAATATTTTCCTGGACCAAGAGGCTAGAAAGACAGGTGGTTCAGAGAATTTTGGATACTGTTTTAGGTCCTAGTCCATTAACAGCACATTGAATGGTCTGTCAACAAAATCTTTGCCAAGCCTGAGAATGGGCATTCTCAGCACCATGGGATAAAATTGTCATGAAATGCCCCCCTCAAAATCATGGTCAAGTTTATGAGTGAAAAGGGGCTCTGCCCACTGAAGACTGACATTTGCCATCTACATCTACAAAGATTAAATCATGGCCGCTGCAACTGCCAACTTTCAAAGTCCCTGAAGAGTTCAGGGTGAAAATCAGGAGTGATGCACTCTGTGCTCTGGGAAAAACTGGCAGAACAGACCTTCAGATAGTTAGATCTTTTCAAGAAAAGATTTTACGAGTCCCAATTCTTGCATCTTCTCATACCTAGAAAAACACTGATGTCATTAATGGTGAAATCTGCTTTGGCTATTAAGAAAAAGTTTACAATTAAAAGTCAAAATAGAGTAGCTATGGTTCAGATATCCTGGGAAGTAACTAGGTGATGCTATGGGTGTACTTTCAGATTAGACCTTGTATTGCTAAACACTTGAGTTTTCTGAGTCATGTCAGGCTTGGGTGCCACCATTCTCTAAACAATGTCTACTGGAAGCTAGTAACTACAACCTTACTTTTTATAAAACTAGGCAACTGGCTACCTGGCTACAAATTGCCCTGAAGTGCCAGGTCCAGACTTGGTTTCAGGCCTATTCTTCTAAACAACAACAACAACAACAAAAATGAGATTTATTTTGTCTACTGAATTCCAGTTATCACTCCTCCAACTACTGCCAATTGGGTCTGTTACACCATAATGGCAGACCAAGGGATTGAGATTTTAATCATACAAGGCTCAGATCTAGCACTTGGAACTCAGGAATACTTCCAATTCAGTGTCTCTTCTCCAAGCTGAGGCAGTCCTATGCTCCATTTTGACAGGATGTTATCACTGTCATAGTTGCCTAGTTCCCTAAATTTAAACTGAGTAGAACTCTGTGGGGCTCTGGAGTAGAGATCTGTTCTGTGCTCTCTATTTTTTGCCTGTAGGATATAGGCTTCATTCAGCCTCCTTGACCTTCCCTGAGTTCCAAAGGGTGGATTCAAACAATTGCTAATCAGGGAAGGGAGGGGATATAGAAACAGGATAAACAATCAAAGGCTGGTACAGCCTCCAGACAAAGTCCTGGTTTCTACTCAAAGAAATATGCATAACAATGTCTTTGAGTTCGTCTACAGAACTGGAGCCCCCACCCAGGTGGAAGACGGTAACTTCACATTGAACACAAGATTCTTGGAGCACAGCTCTGTTGCTTCACCACCAACCAATCAAAAGGGGTCACAAACCCTGCAACCCTCACCCAAAGTGTTTCCTTCTGTTTCTGGGGACCAGAAATGACCATCCTGTTAGTTCTCCTGTTTGGCCCCTGTCTATTTCATCTCTGAGAGGGGCCAACAGTTTCAAACTAAATTGCTATTATTACAAGGGTGAATGCTGGTTTCAGGCAAAAAAATACCTTGACTTAGATCTGGTAGAGAGAGATTTCTGCTCTGCTAGGCAGAAGTCTATGCACAGGAGGAAGAAGTTACAGAAGAGACCTCTGCCCCAGTTCCCAAAAAGTATCTGAGTATGAAGTCTCTCAGGGGAGAGTTGTTAAGGGAAGCACACTGATTGAAACCGCCCACCCTGGCCAGGCACCACAGTAACCATTTACATGAGTTGTTTTATGACAGGAGATCCTGATAAGAAATACTGAACTAATAAGCCACCACCAACCAGAAGAGTTCAAGAAAAGTTGAAAGGAGACACCTCGTGTCCATCCACTTCCCAGAATCCCTCTTACTAACATCCATCTTGGCTGAGCGATGGGTGTGCCACCAGAAAAGACTCTGAATTAAAATGATTGGTCAAAAACAATCCAGAAACTAATCCCATCACCATAAAAGTCAAGACTGTGAGCCACGCAGCAGAGCATTTCTCCTGAGTTCCCTTACCCTACTGCTCTCCACCCGGGTGCCCTTTCCCAATAAAATCTCTTGCTTTGTCAGCACATGTGTCTCCTTGGACAATTCATTTCCGAATGTTAGACAAGAGCCCAGTTTTGGGCCCTGTCAGGGGTCCCCCTTCCTGCAACAGCCTGACTATATTTGGGAAGTGACCTGGTAGAAAAAGATAAAATTGTAACAAGCATCAGGCAGCAAATGTAGCTACCCAATTAGCTCCCTTAAAAATATACACAACACATTATAGACCTATGAAGCTCACGTCTTAAAGCCAAACTGATCAACAGATGGTAGCACAGAATGAGAAATCAAGGGGACTCTATGCCAGTAGCTGTAGCCAGAATAATGAATGAATTTATATCCTAAACTAGACCATAAAAGTCTATATTAAATTAAAATCTTCATTTTAACAATATGCATTGATAAGAATAAACTATAATTATTATGTTTACCATTTTAAATAACCAAACACCTTTAATTTCTCCATGTGATCAATTTATTGTTTCACTGTCCCATTGATTCAAAATGGAAACAAATGATATCTTTTTAGCCATCATTTCAGGAACTAAAGCTAAAAGCTACAATGTCAATAAATATTGATACAACTTACTTCAGTTGGTATACTCTAATGATCTAATAAGCTACACTTCTTTGGACAGTTCTTAATAAACCATTTTAACTATGATTCATATTTCCTAGCTTCCTGCAACTAATCTTTAAATACATCTCTTAATCAATGTAAATATAAAAAACTCCTATCCATTGACAGTCTTGTGAAATTATTAAATGCTTAGAAAACTTCTAATTATATATACATTATTTTGATTATTTATTACTTGAACATAAAAATGAGCAATCATACAGATATATCATTTCTCCCACAAATAATATGTTACTGGTCAATTTCATAAATGGCATAGGTGATAAAGATATGTTATACTCCTAGGCTCTGTACGTAATTATAATGGGGATAATTCTTACTTTTTTAAGTTCTATTTTGTTTTGTTCTGTTTGTACAATATACAGAAAATTGCTCAGCTTGTGGTCTAGAGCCAGCAATTAACACTGCTTAGGAGCTGTTAAAATGGGTAATCGCCTGTTGTTATCTTCATGTGGCTTAATTCAAATGTTAATTGCTCTCTAAGCACTTATCATAAACCTACCACATCCAGTACAATCTGCAGACATTTTGAAGTAAAATAAATCGTAGTTTTTTGTTTGTTTGTTTGTTTTTGTGTGTGGTGGTAGCTATGGCGAGAAAGAAATGTTCAAGATTTTAATATTTGGACATGGTGAAATGCAATGAGGCAACTTCCAAGAGGATTTATTATTATTGTGGTGCTGCAGTCGGATCACATAGAGATATCCACTATGGTCCCCACTTAAACACTTAAAATGAGGCTATTGTAAAGAAAGATGTGCTCTAAGGGTAAGATACACACCAGATTTCAAACACTTATTACTAAGAAAAAATGTAAAATAACTCATTAATAATATTTATGTTGATTGCATGTTGAAAAATGCTAATATTTTCCTATCCTAATGTCACCAGATGATGAAAAATTAATCAATCCTCCTAAGAAAGAAATGGAAACGTTTATTCATGCCAAATTTGAGGACTATAACCTGAGAAGATCATCACAGAACACTTTGAGAACTGGTCCACCATTAAAAGTCAATGCAGTTATGTAAGTTTTCATTTTTTTTTTTGACAGAGGGTTATACATTACATGATGTATTATTGACAGTTTACACAATCCAGATCTAAGTGTCATCATGGCTCCTTAGGAGATAAAGAAGAAATGCTATCTCTTAAGGAGTTGGCTTGTGACTACTAGGAGAGTCTCTTTACTGTTGAGCAGGTATTTATGCCAATGAAGGAGGTTTAATTGATGCATAATGCAGATACACAATGCACAGTAGGGTGGGGAGTGGGAGTCAAGTGACAGAACATCTTTATGTTTAAATCTTTCTTGTCTCCCCATAAATTATGAATTTTATTTCACACTAGGTTAAATAAGATATAGCACTAAAATTAACTGTATAATTTATTTTATTCTGTTTAATATTATTATTGAATCCACACTCGCGCACTCTGCTTGCCACACAATAGACCAATGAATCTGAGAGATGAGGTGTTAAGGCAAGGAAGAGAGTTTAACGGGGGAGCCAGTAGACCAAGAAAACGGCAGGCTAGAGCCTCAAAATAGCCCTCTTTTGGGGATCTGGATGCCAAGTTCTTTTATAGATCAGAGAGAAGGAAGCAATGCGGAACTAAAGACAAAAGGCAGAATAGAGAGGGAGCTGCAGTGGGGAAGAAAAGTGAAAGGGTCTTTGGCCTTGCAAAACTTCTCCAAGGGAGTGTCCAGGCTTCAAAAGGGGTGTGTTCATCTCTTCTATTCACAGGTGGGCAGGGACAAACTATCTCTTCAAGAGGTGAACAAAGGCACATTAGTTTATAGTCTAGCAGACAAGCAGGGTTCTTCAGGCAAACCTTTGAGTATGATTATAATAATAAAAGCAAGTCAAAGAAACAGTTTCCAGATGGAGTCAGAATTGATTTCCTCCCTGAAATAATGTGGCTACTAAAAAACTTAAAATAATATATATGACTCACATTATATTTCTGTTTCATAACACTGAAGTAGAATATGAACAAATTCCTAAGGTCTTAGAAACAACCATCTTGCATTTCCAGTCATATGACCTTTGCTTTAGGTTGAGAAGCACAAAAACTGGTAAGTAATATAGACCAACTAGTGACTATAGAAAGTTAAAACATGTATTTTTTTAAATTAATTTATTTTTTATTGAAGGATATTTGCTTTACAGAATTTTGTTGTTTTCTGTCAAACTTCAACATGAGTCAGTCATAGGTATGCATATATCCCCTCCCTTTTGAACCTCCCTCCCATCTCCCCCCAATACCACCTTTCCACATTGACACAGAGCTCCTGTTTGGGTTTCCTGACTTAAACAGCAAATTCCCATTGGCTATCCATTTTACATATGGTAGTGTAAGTTTCCATGTTACTCTTTCCATACATCTTACCCTCTCCTCGTTGTCCACAAGTTGATTCTATGTTTCTCCATTGTTTCCTGTAAATTAATTCTTTAGTACCATGTTTCTGAATTGCGTATATATGTGTTAGAACACGATATCTTTCTCTTTCTGAGTTACTTCACTCTGTATAATAGGTTCTATGTTCATCCAACTCATTAGAACTGACTCAAATGCATTTCTTTTTATGGTTGAGTAATATTCTATTGTGTATATGTACCACAACTTCTGCAGCCATTCGTCTGTTGATGGATATCTAGGTTGCTTCCATATTCTAGCTATAGAACATGGAAGATAGAACATGCTTCCATGTTCTAGCTATACTAGTTCTAAATAGTGCTGCAATGAACAATGGGACACATGTGTCTCTTTCAATTTTGGTTTCCTCAGGGCAAACACCTAGGAGTGGGATTGCTGGGTCATATGGAAATTTTATTCCCAGTTTTTTAAGGAATTCCCATACAGTCTTCCGTAGTGGCTGTATAAATTTACATTCCCACCAACAGTGAAGGAGCATTACCTTTTATCCACAGCCTCTCCAGCATTTATTGTTTGTAGACTTTTTTTGATGGCCATTCTGATCAATGTGAGGTGATATCTCATTGTAGTTTTGATTTGCATTTCTCTAATAATGAGTGAGGTTAAACATTTTTTCATGTGTTTGTTAGCCATCACTGCATCTTCTTTGGAGAAATGTCTGTTTAGATCTTTTTCCCGCTTTCTGATTGGGTTGATTGTTTATCTAGTATTGAGTTGTGTGAGCTGCTTGTATACACAATCAACTTGGGAATTAATTGTCAGTTGTTTCATTTGCTATTGTTTTCTCCCATTCTGAGGGTTGTTTTGCACCTTGACTATAGTTTCCTTTGCTGTGCAAAAGCTTTTAAATGTAATCAGGTCTCACTTGTTTACTTTTGTTTTTATTCCCATTACTCTAGGAGATGAGTCATAGAGGATTTTGCTTTGATTTATGTCATCGAGTGTTCTGCCTATGTTTTCCTCTAGGAGTTTTATAGTTTCAGGTCTTAAATTTAGGTCTTTAATTTATTTTGAGTTTATCTTTGTGTATTGTATTAGGAAGTGTTCTAATTTCATTCTTTACACGTAGCACCATTTATTGAAGAGGCTCTCTTTGCTCCACTATATAGTCATGCCTGCTTTGATAAAATAAAGTACCCATAGATGCATAGGTTTATTTCTGGGTCTTCTATTTTGTTCCATTAGTCTATATTTCTGTTTTTGTGCCAGCATCATACTGTCTTGATGACTGTAGCTTTGAAGTATAATTTGAAGTCAGGAAGGTTGATTCCTCCAGTCTCATTCTTCTTTCTCAAAACTGCTTTGGCTATTTGGGTCTTTTGTGTTTACATATGAATTGTGAGATGTTTTATTCTAGTTCTGTGAAAAATGTCATTGGTAATTTGATAGGGAACACATTGAATCAGTAGACTGCATTTGGTAATATAGTCCTTTTCACAGTATTGATTCTTCCTACCCAGGAACATGGAATATATCTCCATATGTTTATGTTGTATTTGATTTCTTTCATCGGTGTCTTATAATTTTCTGTGTACAGTTCTTTTGTCTCCTTAGCTAAATTTGTTCCTAGATATTTAATTCTGTTTGATGTAATGGTGAATGGAATTGGTTTCTTAATTTCTCTTTCTGATTTTTCATAGTTCAGTTCAGTTCAGTTCAGTCACTCAGTCATGTCCGACTCTTTGCGAATCCATGAATTGCAGCATGCCAGGCCTCCATGTCCATCACCAACTCCCAGAGTTCAACCAAACTCATGTCCATTGAGTCCGTGATGCCATCCAGCCATCTCATCCTCTGTTGTCCCCTTCTCCTCCAGCCCCCAATCCCTCTCAGCATCAGAGCCTTTCCCAATGAGTCAACTCTTTGCATGAGGTGGCCGAAGTACTGGAGTTTCCGCTTTAGCATCATTCCTTCCAAAGAAATCCCAGGGCTGATCTCCTTCAGAATGGACTGGTTGGATCTCCTTGCAGTCCAAGGGACTCTCAAGAGTCTTCTCCAGTATCACAGTTCCAAAGCATCAATTCTTCAGTGCCCAGCTTTCTTCACAGTCCAACTTTCACATCCATACATGACAACTGGAAAAACCATAGCCTTGACTAGACGGACCTTTGTTAGTATAAATCCAAGTTTTATAAATTCAAGTTCTATAAATCTAAGTGATTTCTCTGTGTTGATTTTGTATCCTGCAACTTTTGCTTTTGAACAAAAGCAAAAATCAGGGAGGCCTGATGTACTGCAGTCCATGGGGTCACAAAGAGTCAGACATGACTGAGTGAATAAACTGAACTGAACTGAAATTTGCTAAATTGACTGATTAGCTCTAGTAATTTTCTGATATTATCTTTCTGGATTTTCTATGTACAGTATCATGTCATCTGCAAACAGTGAGAGCTTTACTTCTTTTCTGATCAGGATTCTTTTTATTTCTTTTTCTTTTTTGATTGCTGTAGCTAGGACTTATAGAACTATGTTGAATAATAGTGGCTAAAGTGGACACCCATGTTTTTTCCTGATCTTTGGTGGAAAGTTTTCTATTTTTCTCCATTGAGAACAATGTTTGCTCTTGGCTTATCATATATGGCATTTACTATGCTAAGGTAGGTTTCTACTTTGCCCATTTTTTTGAAGAATTTTAATCATAAATGGGTGCTGGATTTTGTCAAAGGCTTTTTGTGCATCCATTGAGATTATAATATGGTTTTTATCTTCCAGTTTGTTAATATGATGTATCACATTGATCAATTTGCATATATTGAAATATCCTTGCATCCCTGGAATAAACCCAGATTGATCATGGTGTATGAGATTTTTGATGTGTTGCTGAATTCTGTTTGCTAAAATTGTGTTGAGGATTTTTGCATCTATGTTCATCAGTGATACTGGCCTGTAGTTTTCTTTTTTGTGATGTCGTTGTCTGGTTTTGGTGTCAGGGTAATGGTGGCCTTGTAGAATGAGTTTGGAAGTGTTCCTTCCTCTGCAATTTTTTGAAAGAATTTTAAAAGGATAGGCATTAGCTGTTCTCTAAATGTTTGATAGAATTCTCCTGTGAAGCCATCTGTTTATGGGTTTTTGTTTTTTGGGAGATTTTTCTTATCACAGCTTCAATTTCAGTGTTTGTAATTGACTTATTCATGATTTCTATTTCTTCCTGGTTCAGTCTTGGAAGATTGAACTTTTCTAAGTATGCATCCATTTCTTCCAGGTTATTGATTTAACTGCCATATAGTTGCTCAAAATAGTCTCTTATAATCCTTTATATTTCCACATTATCTGTTGTAACCTCTCCTTTTTCATTTCTAATTTTGTTGATTTGATTCTTCTCTCTTTTGTTCTTGATGAGTCTGGCTAAAGGTTTGTCAATTTTGTTTATCTTGTCAAAGAACCAGCTTTTAGTTTTATTAATCTTTATTATTGATTCTTTCATTTCTTTTTCATTTATTTCTGCTTGGATCTTTATGATTTCTGTCCTTCTACTAATTTGGGGGCTTTTTTGTTCTTCTTTTTCCAGTTGTTTTTGATGTAAAGTTAGGTTGTCTATTCAATGGTTTTCTTGTTTCTTGAGGTAGGATTGTATTGCTATAAACTTCTCTCTTAGAACTGCATTTGCTGCATCCCATAGGGTTTGATTTGTAGTGTTTTCATTGTCATTTGTTTCTAGAAATGTTTTGGTTTCCCTTTTGATTTCTTCAGTAATGTATTAGTTATTTAGAAACGTGTTGTTTAATCTCCATGTGTTTGTGTTTCTTACAGTTTTTCTCTTGTAATTGATATCTAGTCTCATAGCACTGCAGTGGGAAATATACCTGATACAATTTCAATTTTCCTGTATTTACTGAGGTTTGATTTATGACTCAGGGTGTGGTCTATCCTGGAGAATGTTCCATGTGCACTTGAGAAGAAAGTGTATTCTTTGGCATTTGGATGGAATGTCCTGAAGATATCAATGAGATCCATCTCATCTAATATATCATTTAAGACTTGTTTTCTTTATTAATTTACTGTTTTGATGACCTGTCCATTGGTGTGAGTGTGGTGTTATAGTCTCCTACTGTTATTGTGTTACTGTTAATTTCTTCTTTTATATATCAGTGTTTGTCTTATGTATTGAGGTGCTCCTATGTTGGGTGCATAGATATTTACAATTGTTAGGTCTTCCTCTTGGAATTATCCCTTGATCATTATGTTGTGGCCTTTCTAATCTCTTTTAATCTTCTTTATTTTCAGGGCTATTTTGTCTGATATGAAGATTGCTACTCCATCTTTCCTTTGCTTCCCATTTGCATGCAATACATTTTCCCATCCTCTCACTTTCAGCCTATATGCATCTTTGGATCTGAAGTCAGTTTCTTATAGAGAGTATATATGTGGGTCCTATTTTTGTATCCATCCAGGCAATCTGTGTCTTTTGGTTGGAGCATTTAATCTATTTACATTTAAAGTAATTATTGATATATATGTTCCTATTGCCATTTTCTTCATTGTTTGTGGTTGATTTTTAGCTCTTTTTTCTTCTCTTATATTTCTTGACTCTGTAAGTCCTTTAAACATTTCTTCCAAAGCTGGTTTTGGTACTGAATTCTCTTAACTTTCACTTGTCTGAAAAGCTTTTTATTTATCCATCAATTTTGAATGACATCCTTGCTGAGTACAGTAATCTTGGTTGTAAATTTTTCCCTTTAAGTACTTTAAATATATCCTGCCATTCCCTTCTGGCCTACTGAGTTTCTGCTGAAATATCAGCTCTTAAGTGTATGGGATTTCCCTTGTATGGTACATGTTGCTTCACCCTTGCTACTTTTAATATTCTTTCTTTGTGTTTACTCTTTGTTAGTTTGATTAGTATGTGCCTTGGTGTGTTTCTCCTTGAGTTTATCCAGTATGGGACTCTTTGTGCCTTGTGAACTTGATTGACTATTTCCTTTTCCATGTTGGAGAAATTTTCAACTATAACCTCTTCAAAAAATTTCTCATATCCTTTCTTTTTCTCTTCTTCTTCTGGGATACCTATAATTCAAATGTTGGTGAATTTGATATTGTCCCAAAGGTCTCTGAGACTATCCTCAGTTCTTTTCAATCCTTTTTACTTTATTCTGATCTTCAGAAGTTATTTCCACCATTTTTATCTTCCAGTTAACTGATTCGTTCTTCTGCTTCAGATATTCTGCTATTGATTCCTGTAGAGTGTTTTTAATTTCAGTAACTGTGTTGTTTGTCTCTGCTTGTTTATTCTTTAATTCTTCTAGGTCTTTATGTATGATTTTTTTTCATTTTCTCCATTTTGTTTTCAAGGTTTTTGATCATCTTTACTATCATTATTCTGAAATTTGTTTCATTATTTTTGCCTATTTCCTCTTCATTTATTTGGACTTCTGTGTTTCTAGTTTGTTGCTTCATTTGTGTAGTATTTCCCTGCCTTTTCATTATTATTATTTCAATTTATTGTGTTTGAGGTTTTCTTTTCCCAGTCTTCAAGGAAAGTTGAATTCTTTCCTTGAAGAAGTTTGAATTCTTTCTTCCTTTTGGTTTCTGCCTTCCTATGGTTGGTCCAATGGTTTATATAAGTTTCCTATAGGGTGAGATTTGTGCTGAGCCCTTTTTTGTTTGTTTGTTTTTCCTCTGATGAGCAAGGCTGAGTGAGGGCTAATCTTGTCTGCTGATGATTGGGTTTGTATTTTTGTTCTATTTGTCTTTTAGATGAGACATCTTGCACAGGATGCTACTAGTGGTTGAGTGATGCCAGGTCTTGTATTCAGGTGGTTTCCTTTGTGTGAGTTCTCACTATTTGATACTCCATAGGGTTATTTCTCTGGTAGTCTAGGGTCTTGGAGTCAGTGCAACCACTCCAAGTCTCAGAGCTTGATCTCTAGTCAGAAACAAAGGTTCCACAAGTAGTTCGTTATGGCATTAAGTGAAAACAAATATCCAAAAATGAGAAACCAAAGATGAACCCCAGACAAATGGCAGTTACAAAATCGGGATAATAATAATTAAAATAATGGAATATACAGATACACATATTCACCTATGAGCAAAGTCAAAAGAGTCCAATTAAAATAAAGTATGGTAGATTGATCCAGCAAACAAAGGAAATCAAAAATTATATTTACCAGCTAAGAACAAAACTAATGAAAGCACAAACTGGAAAACAAAACTAAAGCAAGTTACCAAGTGGGAAATAAAGCAATGAAAACAGAACAACAAATATATTGAGAGGAAAAGAAAGAAAGAATAGACATGCAGAGTTAAACAGAGGTAGATGAAGAAGATTTATATACAGTAAAGATTAACTGCAAGGGGAAAAGAAGAGTAGGAAAAGTGAACAAAGTAATAAAAGTAGAAAAAATAATAATAGGTTTAAAATATTAAAAATTAAAATTAAAAAAAATACAAAAGAGGAAAAAAAAAAAAAGGAAAACTCCATAGAGCTGCAAAAGCCTAACCTAGAGGCAGAGGTTTATAAGAACAATAAAAAAAAGTGAATAATAAAAAAAAAGCTCAAAATTTTAATTGGACTTCTTAGTGCCAATAAAAACTACAACTACAACAGACTGGGGAAAATAATAATAATAAAAAAAATAATCCAAAAGAATCTACAGAACAAGTCAAAAAATAAGAATAATAAATACTTTTCTTGTGTCACTGCTGTCAGAGTCCTTTTCCTCTTTGGGAGTTACAGTCCCCCTCACCTCCGTAGGATGGTCTCCAATACTGTGCTGATCTCTGGACCTGCTGTGGGGGCTGTTCGGATTCTAATCTGGTCCTACTCCTGTGTGTTCTTGTCTCCAATGTCCAGAACTAGTGAATTTTCTTTTGTTAAAGCTCTTGATGGCCTTTAATATCTTTCATACACACAGAGTCTACCTAGTTGATCGTGTGGATGTAATTGTAGCTTGCACTGCTGGTGGAAAGGTTTTGGGTCTTCTTCCTTAGCCACACTGCCCATGGGTTTCACTTGTGGTTTTATTTCTACCACTACATGTGGGTCGTCCACTAGGGTTTGCTCCTGAGGCTGCCCTGGAGGATTTGGGTTTGGCCCTGTGAGGGCCAGCTGTGGAGGTAGTGCAGCTGCTTGGGTCTCAGGGGTTCTGGCAGCACCAGGAACTCAGAGGAGTTGGCGACTAGGACAGCAGGAAATACAGTGCTCTAGAAGGGTATGGCAACCAGTATTGGCCAATATGCTCCAGAATTCTTGCCTGGAGCAATCTGGCAGGCCACAGTCTACAGGGTTGTGTAGAGTTGGACATGACCGAGTGACCCTGTGCACATAGATGCAAGACTTTTTTAGCCTGTAGCAGCCCTGCTCCAGTGAAAGTTGAGCATGAAGGTAGTGCTGCTGCTTGGCCTGCAGGGACCCTGGCAGCTCCAAGTGTGCAGAGAAACGGACTGCCTCCACTGCAAGAGTTATGGCCCTATCAGAGTCTTTTTTAGAGCCTCTTGTAGCTGGTGATC
>NW_011494782.1:711314-717501 GCF_000754665.1 Bison bison bison | reverse complement strand
CCGTGGATTGGCATGTCAGGCACTTAAAGGGGCTCCTTGGCTGGAGTTCTACTCTGTAGTTCAGTGTTAGGCATTTAATGGGCCAGCCTCTCTATTGTTCAGCTGCTGACACTGACGCATGGAGGGAGAGAGGCTATGGTGATGGCACCACCCCCTCCTGACTCAGCAGTATCACCTTCCCTCCTTGGCTGCCTGGCTTTCCTCCACCAGCATTTCCCACCACAATCTTCTCCCTCACATCCCCTCAATCCATCTCTTCACAGTCAACAGCAGCCCTTGCCCTGGGATTGCTCCACAATTCCTAAACTCCAGCTCCCAACTGTTGCACCTTCCAGGGGATCTGCTTCCCTGTCTGGGGTATGTATGGCTGCAGCAAGGACTGTCTGATTCTCATTCCATTTACGCTGCCACAGATCAGCTGTTTCACTCTCAGCCTAAAATGTTTCTCCTCTCACTCAGACAGTAGCCCGATGTGGGGATTGGACCCCTGCTTCAGTTCCCCCACTGTCCGAAGGCAGGTCCAGTCCTACTAACACTGCTGTTTTCACCTCTTTATCCAACCAAGTTTTGCATGGTTCTATATATATTTTTTTCTTCCTGTCAGGTACTCGGTCTGCTCTCAGCTGGTGCTCTGCATGCACTTCTGTGTCTGAAGGTGTATTCCTGATGTATCTGTGAAGAGAGATGTACTCCACATCCACCTACTCCTCCACCATCTTGTTCTCCTCCCACTTTTTTTAAAAGAGGAAATCAAATATCCTCAGTTCTTTTAAAAGTTAAGTTAAAATACAATTCCCAAAGTGAGCCAAACTTCAAAAACATAAAGGATAAATGAAGCTAGGAAATGTCACTAAGAGAAGTAAAGCAGGCTGTAATTAATCAATTATTGAATAAATGGAAGGAAACAACATGCATTTTTAAAGCTAGTTTTAATAAAATACATTTAATTGTGTGCACTTTGGAGCCTTCACTAGGCAGTGGAACCAAGAGTTCCATCTGTGTGTAATTTTAAATGAATGCAGATCCTCCCCACTTTCCCCTTTGGCTCCATGGCTAATGAGAAAATGGAAAGTGTTTTGTTCTAAATAGTCTTATTTGAATATAACACTATTGATTTCCTTATGATTCACTCTTCATTTTACTGTCTTGAGAGACAAGAGATCTTACTGAATGAGACATAAAGCTGAAGTCCTAACTAGTTGTGGTCATTAAGCATCACAGGGCACATTTTTCTAGAGAGTAGGATGGTTAGCTTACACCTTGGCCCAGTTCCAACCTAAGTAAGGACAGCCTAGTGACCTAAATTATCTGTATTTCTACAAACAAGAAATAGTTCCCTCTCAAGCTCCATGCCACAAACTACAAAGTTCTGGCTATTTTCTATTAAACTCCTGCCAATTTTCACTGTGAAAATGACTACATTTGAGTTAAATGAATGTGTATTTGAAAATATGAAATCTTACCTTATATGATCATTGATATTCCATAGAGAATTAAGTTAATTGTATTATTATATATAATGCCATATTATAAATATAATAAAGACATAATTTTGAGGCTTCCCAAGTGGTGGTAGTGGTAAAGAATTTGCCTGCCAATTTAGGAGACAAAAGAGATGCAACTTCAACCCCTGTCTCAGGAAGTTCCCCCAGAGGATAGAATGACAACCCACTCCAGTGTTCTTGGAGTTACCTGGAGAAACCCATGGACAGAGAAGTCTGGCAGGATATGATCCCTAGGGTCAGTGGCAAGGAGTTGGACACAGTTGGGTGGCTGAATTGAACTGAAGCAACTTAGCACACACCCGCAAAGACACAATTTAGAAATGTAGTAGAATGTGTATGTTTAGTTTATTTCAGTGAAGGTATACTAAGTAGCTACTAGATAAATATGTTATGCTCCTGCTGCATACTACACAGTAAAAATGCAAACAACTGGTCACTGTCTTCAAGAAGAAAAAGGTATGCTAAATGAGACAGCTAAGTAAATAGGTATTTTCTGTATCACATGGTAAAAGTTACAAAAGTTATAAATAAAGAAAATGAAGAAGACAGTTTCCTAACCCCACAAGGGATAGTTGTGGAAAAGAGGTCATATGAGGTGGTCATATGTTTCATATTTTAGTTTACTTATAAAAATAAGAAGATGAAGAGAAATTAAATGTAGGAAAGGAGCAAAGAGAATTGAATACAGAGGAAATAATATTAGCAAAGTCAGAGAGGATTGATGTGGAATGGGACATGAGATGTTTTATCAGTGGTTGTGTTCTGAGAATAAGTAAACAGAATAGAAACAAAACTATATAAGATTTTATCTGTTTTTTTTCTTGGTGTCTATAGATTATTTGCTTTTACTTTAAAATACGTCTATTCTAAAATATAAGCTCTGCTGCTGCTGCTGCTAAGTCGCTTCAGTCATGTCTGACTCTGTGCGACCCCATAGACGGCAGCCCACGAGGCTCCACGGTCCCTGGGATTCTCCAGGCAAGAAACACTAGAGTGGGTTGCCATTTCCTTCTCCAATGCATGAAAGTGAAAAGTGAAAGTGAAGTCGCTCAGTCGTGTCCGACTCTTCGCGACCCCATGGACTACAGCCCACCAGGCCCTCAGTCCATGGGATTTTCCACTGGAGTGGGGTGTAGCCTCCTCTAACTCCAGAGGAGAAGAAAAGCTGGGTGTCAGATTTGCAGTAAGAGAAGCCTAACAGAGTAAGAAAGTTTATGAGCAATGAAAACTATTAAAGAGGTTTAAGTAGGCAACATGTCAGATTACATGCTAGATTTGTAGTGTAAATAAATTATTTTTTATAATTATGACAATTACAAAAGGATAGTTTTGAAACTGGGAAAACTTCTTCAGTTACAAGGCTAACTATAAATGATAAGATCACAGCTAGTGGGAGAGCCTACTGGTAGAGAGTCGTTACTTTTCCTAGAATATGACCCTAAGTTTTACTAGGGACAAACAAAAACTGAAAAAAAAAAAAAAAAAGCCTGAAAAATGTTTGCTTTTTATGTACTCTAACAGATGATTTGCACCCAGGGGTAGACCAGGATTTTTGGAAAAATCTAAGTGCTGAAGAAATGTTATAGCCCCATATCCTAAAATGCTTTCTAAATTTTGTTGTTGCATATTTCTGTAAATTTTGTATATTTCAGTTTTTTTATTACTGTTTCATCTTTGACAGGTTTTATATAATTATTGGAAAATTCAGAACTGGCTATATTACTATAATATTGCTTACATTTTTGAAAGTGCTTCCAAAAGATTGTATTTTATTTATTTCAACATCAACTATACTGATTAATTCAAATTTGGCCATTTGGGAAATAGCTTCATGGTTTGCAGGGAGGAATCATGAACCAAGAAGCCTTCATCTAACACAATTGCTAATGGAATTGAAAGCAGCAACAATTAATATTATTCTGTATATTGCTTTTTTTTTTTTTTTATGGAACCAAGTACACTGCTCACTTACTGGGAGCAGGTAATGATTACCATTATTCTGCAGAGGTAAATGTTTTCTCTAGGGAAAAATAGCTTATTCATTTTATGCAAAGTTATTACAAAATCAGTTTGCAAGGGCTTCTATAATATATACTAGAGACTGAGTGACTTAAACAATTGAATTTTTTTCCCCACAAATCCAGAGGCTTGATATTCAAGATCAAGGAACCATCAGTGTTGGTTTCTTTTGAGATCTCTTATTCTTGGTGTGCAGATGTGCAGTTTTCTTTGTCTTCATATGGTCCTTTTTATGTTTGTGTCTGGGTTCTAATATCTTTTGCTTATAGGACCACCAGTCATTTTAGAATAAGGACCATCCACATGATTCATCTTACAATAATTACTATTTTAAAGGTCCTATCTCCGAATATAATCAAATTTAGAGGTACCAGGGAGTAGGATTTCAACAGGTGAATTTGGAGGGAAAACACAACCCAGTCTATGTTGCTGTTGTTGTTGTTCAGTCGCCAAGTCATGTCCGACTCTGTGACCCCATGGACTGCAGCATGCCAGGTTTCTCTGTCCCTCACCATCTCCCAGAGTTTCCCCAAGTTAATGTCCATCGAATTGGTGATGCTATCCAACTGTTTTATCCTCTGTCAAACTCTTCTTCTGCCTCCAATCTCTCTCAGCATCAGGGTCTTTTCCAATGAGTCAGCTCTTCATATCAGGTGGCCAAAGTATTGGAGTTTCAGTTTCAGTATCAGTCCTTCCGATGAATATTCAGGGTTGATTTTCTTTAAGATTGACTGGTTTGATCACCTTGCTGTCCAAGGGGCTCTCAAGAGTCTTTGCCAGCACCACAGTTTGAAATCATCAATTCTTCAGTGCTCTGTCTTCTTTATGGTCCAGCTCTCACATCTGTACATGACTACGGGAAAGACCATTCTATATGGAAGTTTGCAAAGAGATGTTTTTATTATTATTATTATTTTTAATATGCTGTCTAGGTTTATCATAGCTTTCCTGCCAAGAAGCAATCTTCTAATTTCATGGCTGCAGTCACCATCTGCAGTGATTGTAGAACTCAAGAAAAGGTAATCTGCCACTGCTTCCATTTGTCTTGTAGTGATAGGATTGGAAATCATGACCTTAGTTTTTTTAATGTTGAGTTTTAAGCCAGCTTTTTCACTCTCTTCTTTTACCCTCATCAAGAGGCTCTTTAGTTCCTCTTAACTTTCTGCCAACCAAATGGTATCATCTGCATATCTGAGGTTGTTGATATGTCTCCTGGCAATCTTGACAGCAGCTTGTAAGTAATCCCACTCAGCATTTTGCTTGATGTCCTCTGCATATGAATTAAATAAACAGGGTAACAATAAACAGTCTTATTATAATCCTTTTCCAATTTTGAACAAAATGCAGCCTATAAAAACATCTAAATACAAAAATATTTTAAAGCTGAATTTAAGCCATGAAAGGCTAACTATTAAGAAAGGTGGCATAAATCATGACTGAGGAAATAATGCTTTATTACATCCATCCATGTAATGTGCTTAAAAGGGTACTTCTGAGAGAAATCTTTCCAACTGTTATTGGAATAGGAAAGATTGTCAAATAATTGACACATAGGAGCTGATCCAAAAATACAACAGAGTGAAAACTAATGAAGGAAAAAAAGTATGGAAGAAAAAATTCAAGAAAAACATATCTACTTGTGATATGATATCAAAACAGGAAATTATGGGATTCTGGAGACAGACAGACATGAACAGAGATAGGATAGGTGCTGGAAAGCTAAGAACTTGTGGTTTATTTGTGATGCAGAGGAGAACTTGATCAGACAAATAGGAAGAGAAATGATTCCTTATTGTAAGATCCTGGAAAGCCTGAATTAAATGGGCCGGGATGGGAGGGAGGATGTAAAAAATAAAGTCAGTGCAAAGAGCTGACTGATAACAGCTCTGTATATGATGATATGATGAATTAGAAAGAATAGCTGACTATGAAGCATTGCTTTGGATATGCCCATAATATTTACTAAATATTGAATATTATTATGTACCAAGGACCAGACTGAATAGTTTATAACCATTATTTTTATCTAATTTCCACAGCAACTCTGACACTTGGTGATTTACTCTTGATCACAAATCAAGTAAGGAGCAAAGCTTGCATTGAAGTCCTGGCTCATCTTCTCCAAGGTCCATGGTCTTCATAACTACACTCTACTGGTCACCAGGGGCAAGAGCTACAAAAGTGGACTTGAACCTTTTCTGGGAGAGGAGAATAAAGATCAAAAACAAGAGACAAAAAACCAAATTATGCTTAGCATCTAACTTAGACTAATCCACTTAATTCTCACTGTAGTATAGAAATGAGACTATCACTACACGTTTCAAAGATGTAAAAATAGATGCACAAAACAGTAAAAGAAAAAAACAAACAAAAAACTTGTCAAAGGACAAATACACTTCTTCACATCAGGTGGCCGAAGTACTGGAGTTTCAGCTGTAGCATCATTCCCTCTAAAGAAATCCCAGGGCTGATCTCCTTCAGAATGGACTGGTTGGATCTCCTTGCAGTCCAAGGGACTCTCAAGAGTCTTCTCCAACACCACAGTTCAAAAGCATCAATTCTTCGGTCCTCAGCCTTCTTCACAGTCCAACTCTCACATCCATACATGACCACAGGAAAAACCATAGCCTTGACTAGACGAAACTTTGTTGGCAAAGTAATGT
>NW_011494782.1:710737-711214 GCF_000754665.1 Bison bison bison | reverse complement strand
CTTTTGAATATGCTATCTAGGTTGGTCATAACTTTCCTTCCAAGGAGTAAGCGTCTTTTAATTTCATGGCTGCAGTCACCATCTGCAGTGATTTTGGAGCCCAAAAAAATAAAGTCTGACACTGTTTCCACTGTTTCCTCATCTATTTCCCATGAAGTGATGGGACTGGATACCATGATCTTTGTTTTCTGAATGTTGAGCTTTAAGCCAACTTCTTCACTCTCCACTTTCATCAAGAGGCTTTTTAGTTCCTCTTCACTTTCTGCCATAAGGGTGGTGTCATCTGCATATCTGAGGTTATTGATATTTCTCCCAGCAATCTTGATTCCAGCTTGTGTTTCTCCTAGTCCAGCGTTTCTCATGATGTTTTGCATATAAGTTAAATAAATAGGGTGACAATATACAGCCTTGACAAACTCCTTTTCCTATTTGGAACCAGTCTGTTGTTCCATGTCCAGTTCTAACTGTTGCTTCCTG
>NW_011494782.1:690637-710387 GCF_000754665.1 Bison bison bison | reverse complement strand
GCAATTGTGTGGTAGTTTGAGCATTCTCTGGCATTGCCTTTCTTTGGGATTGGAATGAAAACTGACCTTTTCCAGTCCTGTGCCCACTGCTGAGTTTCAAACTTACTGGCATATTGAGTGCAGCACTTTCACAGCATCATCCTTCAGGATTTGAAATAGCTCACCTGGAATTCCATCACCTCCACTAGCTTTGTTTGTAGTGATGCTTTCTAAGGCCCACTAGACTTCACATTCCAGGATATCTAGCTCTAGGTCAGTGATCACATCATCGTGATTATCTAGGTCATCAAGGTTTTTTTGTACAGTTCTTCTGTGTATTCTTGCCACCTCTTCTTAATATCTTCTGTTTCTGTTAGGTTCATACCATTTCTGTCCTTTATTGAAGAACTAGGGATATACCTAAATGTTCTTATACATTGTGTTGTCCTACCAAAATAATAAATATGCAAGTGGAAGAATTTTTAAAGCTACAAAAATAATGTTTAAATAAAAAAACAAAACAATTTTACTCCACATAAAATCTATTTAGGTATTTAAATTTTATTTAAACAGTGTATGTAGAAAAAAATAGGTGTACTGATTTCAGAAGACAAAAAAGATGAGGAGTCATAGTGAATTTTTTAAAGTGTATTATCCACTTCTAAAAACATATGCTCAGTATTAAAAGAAGAGAAAAGAAGAAAACATCCATATTTCAATGATTGAAAAACGTGACGTTTTAACTATTAAGTTGGTGAAAAGTAATTGTGGTTTCAGACCGCAAATTTTAAGACTCAAATACATCTTTATATTAGCCAAAATAGGAACCATTGCAAATCAATATATTTTTGCCAATGAGAAATAAGTTTGTTTATCCGGTAGCATAAAAATCCATACTTTGGGATTCAGGGAACACTTGGAAAGCTTTTTCTACCTCCTGCTGTTTGTGGGTGCATTCTCCCTGCAGAATTTTGTTGAGATGCTGGAAGAAGTGATAGTCCCTTGGCTAGAGGTCAGGTGAACATGGCAGTGAGACAAAATTTTGTAGCCCAATTTGTTCATCCTTTGAAGCATTGGTTGTGTGATGTGCAGTTGGGTATTGTCATGGAAAAGAATTGGGCCCTTTCTGTTGACTAATACTGGCTGCAGATACTGCAGTTTTCATGCATACCCTCATCAATTTGTTAAAGATACTTCTCAGATATAATGGTTTTGCTGGGATTCAGAAAGGTGTGGTGGATCAAACTGGCAGCAGACCCCCAAACAGTGGCTACACCCTTTTTTTTTTTTTTTTTTTTTTGGTGCAAATTTGGCTTTGAGAAATGTTTTGGAACTTTTTGTGAGCTGATCATCACTGGTTGCTGTATAAAATCCGCTTTTCATTGTGTGTCACAACGCAATTGAGAAATTGTTCATTGTTCTCACATAGAATAAGAGAAGACCAAACACTTTAAAAAGACACTTTTTTTGATTTGCGGTCAGCTCATGGGCTTCCCTTGTGGCTCTGCTGGTGAAGAATCCGCTTGCAATGCGGGAGACCTGGGTTCGATCCCTGGGTTGGGAAGACCCCCTGGAGAAGGGAAAGGCTACCCATGCCTGTATTCCAGCCTAGAGAATTCCATGGACTATATAGTCCATGGGGTCGCAGAGAGTTGGACACGACTGAGTGATTTTCACTTCACTTCACTTTACTTCATGAAGCACCCACTTAGCGAGGTTTTTTCACCTTCCCAGTGAGCTTCAAATGCCCAATGACCATAGAATGGTCAATGTTGAGTGTTTTAGCAACTTCTTGTGTAGTTGTAAGAGGATCAGCTTCGATGATCCTCTCACTTGGTCCTTATCAACTTCCAATGGCTAGCTTCTGCACTCTTCATTTTCAATGCTGTTATCTCCTTTGCAAAACATCTTGAACCATCACTGCACTGTATGTTCATTAGCAGTTCCTGGACCAAATGTTGCAGGTTGTGTCCACTACTTTATGATCCATTTTGAACTCAAATGAGAAAATGACTAGAATTTGCTTTTTGTCTAACATCATTTCTCTAGTCTGAAATACACATAAAATAAGCAGCAAGCAATTCCATTAGCAAAAAATAAATAAATAAAGTGAGAAATCTGTATTAAAATTACGTATAACAGAGCTACATTGATTTAAGAATGTGTTCCAATATCAAACAGTGCATTTCAACAAGGCAAAACCACAATTTCTTTTGCACCAACATAAAAATTTCCCATATATTATAGTGATTTTCCTTTGTGTTAAACTTGTGAGAATTTTTACTTAAAATTGTAAACTTGGCAAGAGAATGAATGTTAGTGTTCTCATTAATTTCTTATCTCCATGTCTTACATTATTATCTAGTGCTTACACACACGATCCTTTCTTTACTATTGATTGGGTGTTCAGCCATATCTTAGTTGTTGTATGTCTTTACTGTTAAAGGAGGTCAAGATTTCCTTTCCCCTAGTTATTTTCTGCATTAATCCATCTGTCCCATAAACTCCAGGTCATTTTCTTAAAATTTTAGTGTCTCACCTTAAAAAATACTTACCAGGAACTGTTTAAAAGCCTTGCAGAGAAAGTGGTATGAAGGAAGCTGAGATTCACATAGTAGATGTATCTTCTTGCCTGTGTATTTTTATTGTCTGAGGAAGTACAATACATCATATACTATCTAAATATTGATTACCCTTATTTGTCTATTATAACAGCTACTAAGGCAACAAAGTTTATAAACAAATAGGATTAGCATAAGACCTAAACACAAAGCAGAGACAATTCTCTAATATCCCTTCCATAAGTGAAGATAGATATAAAGGACAGAGAGCTAGTCAAAGTATTTTCAAACCTTGTAAGTAGAAAATATTTGTATTAGTTTCTAATCTGTACCAAATCTCAGGATCAGTAAGTCATTTATAATCCTATTTCATGATAATGACAAGTCTTTTTTGCAATTTCTATTTATTATCCTCTACACAAAACAAAAAAGTTCTATTTGCTAAGTTTTTTTTTTTTTTTATTAAAAGTTTCCTTGGCTTAAAGCAAGCAATGTATCTTTAATTTTAGAATATTTTATTTAATAAGTAATATAACAATAATATTAGAGAAGATTCAATAACCTCTAATTAATTTTATTACTACAATACAGTTTTTATCTATTTGCTTTGACATTTTTCACACAGATTAAACCCTTTTGTTACTATAGTTTTGTATTTTTATTTTTGTAATTGATTTTAAATCTCAATTATGTTTTAAAAATGACCTATTTCTTTGTTATTATGCATTTATTAGCTCAATAATTTTCATCTATTTGATGTATCATATTTTTAACAATTTCGTTCCTCCATTTAAAACTAACAAACTCAAAAATTAAGTGCTAAAATAGAACAAATTGATAACTTGGGAACTGTGTAAGTATCACTAGCATTACAGAACTGAAATAGTTGACATCTGATGATGAACACCACATATCTAGGACAGAAGGAGCTTTACATCACAGTAGTTATCCAGTAGCTTTTGACTAAAAGGGGTTACTAGAACAAGGCTTGAAAAACTATGGTCCTTGGGAAGGGTGCCTATTTGAGTTAATACAATTTCTTGAATAGTTGGGATAGAAACATCATGGCCTACAAAACCTAAACTACCATACCAATGTTAGAAGTAATATTGTCTTATGTTTGTAGAGTAATGACAAAAGATACATTTTAACAAATCACCTGTTGAATAGGAGAAAAGGAGAGTGTTTGGACCAGTACAATCCTTTTTGCTCCTTCCCTCCATAAATCATTCCCCTGGCTGTAGATTGACTATTCTACCACCAATTTAATAGTGTCATTCTACCACTGCACTACTGAAAAACTAAGTAGTTACACGTAGCTTTCAGACAGAGCTTTAATTTCACACCATGTTTACAGATGAAACGTGAAAAGATATTCTGATGTCATCATAAAAGTTTCATTCACAGTAGATATATAAAATTTTCTATAACTGTCAATCAATAGTTGAATATCATTATGTTTTATTCATAGCTTCTGATGCACTTAGTTTTCCTTGCATGAAATATTTTTGTTCAGAATTTATTGTTTTATATATGTTAATCCCCTAGTTGAACATTTTAATATTGTCAGAGTTTTATATTTACATAGTCACAAGTATTACAATGAAAATTCATGAAAGCCTTTTTAAACAAAATCTCAATATAATTCTTCAAACATTGTATTAAACTGAAATATGCTTGATTTGAGTAAAAGCCAGAATCATAAAAGTACTATTCAGTAACATTACTTTGGTTTATATTCAGCTATAAAATAAACTTTTTATTGAAGTCAGTCACTTGAATAAAAATAAAAATTAAATGCAATTTTGTGATGGATCTGATTCAAAATGTGAATTATCTTCAAAATGCTGAAACCAGAATGTAGACTTGAGAATATTTCAGGATGTTTAGAATTCTCATAATACATAACACAGGACATGTTTATTCTTTTGTTTTCCAACTCACAGTGTCAGGCACATATCTGATCAGGAGCATCTGGTAAATTTGGAGTGAATGAATTAATACCAGACATCCTTGTATATAGAAAGATTAGTATTTGAAACTTCAATTCTGCCTAGAAAGCTCAGTGTGAAAAAGTATTATCAACTCAAATATAAGCTCAGATGAGTTATAATTGGTATACATGGATCCTCTTTACATAATGAAAATTTAAAATGAACAGCTACTTTAATGTTAGTTATCTTGAATGCTACCCAAGGTGTTACCAATAGAATCAAAGGTTTCCTTGTTATGCCTTGATTCTAACCTCTTTCTACAGAAAAGACCATTCATAATGGTAGAGTGTGGGCTCATCACAATAATTAATTAATAGTATGCTTTGCTCAGGAAGTTGTGGAAAAACAAAAAGAACTGTTTGAGAATGATTTTTGGAAGTCTTTTGAGTTTCACAGACACTCTTGTAGGGGAGCAGAAATCTTTTCTTCCTAGCAGCAGAAAATGCTATATATAAGCTTGGCTTCTCTGATACTCAGTGTTCTTCATTTCCACCCACAAGACTCCTCAGCAGAACTTATTGCAAACCCCATGGACCCTCAGGTCTCTAGTGTTTGGGACCTGGCCTGTAAAATCCCAACTGACACTGTGGGGAAATTAACAAAATGGCTCCAGTCAGGCTCTCTAATCCCAGGCTCTCATGCCCTCTTGCACCATGCTCTGTAAACAATGACTTTTCATGGTTATGTAACAGCTGAGATCACTTACAGCACTTCACATGTGTGTCACAATGTACTTGCTTGGTCACAGGCTACTTTGTGCAATACACCTGTATGGGTTTCACCATGAAAGCCCTGGTTGCTGCTGCATTGGAGCTACATTGGAGTGACATTACGGCTTTGTTATATGAGGCTATGTTACGGCTTTGTTATGGTTGTTGCTATGGCTGCTGTGTCAGCCAGGAGAGAGGCTGTGTTATGGCTACTGTGCCAATCAGGAAAGAATAAATTGTCTGCAGTACCTATGGCTCTTTGACTCTTCTTTCAGCCTCTTAGCTTGTGCTTCACCTACCCTGGGTTCAACAAGCATTGCCAACAGTGAGACAACTGGTGGTATGAGGAGGATCAGTCATACAGACACCAAACATTGTATTACACTATTGACAGATTTGCACTGTCATGTTGCATCATAATAAGAAAAAAAAACAAGGGGCAAATTTCTTTCATTGAAATGCAGACTGATACTGCAGGCTCAGCAATATCAGATGCAGACATTTTTGTGTGAAATAATAAGAGAGTGTGGACCTGTTCTTTTGAATCTCTTCATGTTAACTCTGCTATTAAGGGTTTTCTATTTCTCTAGTATGCCTATTTTGATACTGTGAGACATTGTGAACTGTAACCCATAAGAGACAACTCTTTGGTGATAAAAGCTAAACAATAGTTTCAAATTAATATTTTTGAGAATCTATAAAATAATGAAACAACTAATAGTGTATTGTGTAGAGAGAGATATTTGAGTGTTTCTACTTGAGTGTGTTTATGTGAGTGTGAATTGATTCTGAAAAAATTATGAACTTAATTGCATGCTTTGGAGGAAAAGGAACTAAGACTTCCTCAAATCCGTAAAGATTAGTTATTCCATAGTTCTTGATCTGAATTATCATGCTAGCTGATGTAAAAGTCTCAGCCACAGTAAAGTTAAATTGAAGGAAAATGAAGGTCATGGAAATTTCAAAACTCACATGCCAAATGGTCTGGACAATACTGATCTATATTATTCCTCATAGAAACTAACTGTCCAGTTCACTCCTTTTTAAATTTTTATTATGTAAGGAGTCTTTAGGTGCCTTCATTCAGTAGCATTATTATTGCTTCTCTTGATAGAGTGAGAAGACTATACAGGATATGTATTTTTTTTTTTTTTTGTAATAAGAATGAGGCAAATGTACTGGCAAACATAGAGCTAGCCAAACAATGTTTAGATATCAGACTATTATTTTCTTAGCAGGGCAGTGCCCACCATGATGGACTATAAGACTGCTTTTCCAATAAAGGTAGGAATTTCCTGCTTAGAAAAGTGTACACGTCATATTGAGCTCCTAGGCAGTTTAAATTACAAGCACAACATGAGCAAGCATTATCGAGAGCATAAAATCAAGTCTATGTACAAAAGAGTTGTTCTAGGCACAGATCCAAGAGGGTAGTAGAGGAAGAGAAATTAGGAGACAGAAAAGTAGCATGTTGCAGAGATCAAAGGAAGACTGTGAGTCAAGGGCAGCCAATAAGTATGGTCACTGCACTGGCAGCATCAATTTAAAAACAAAGAACAAGAACGAAAAGCATGAACCTTGAAGCTGACCTTTTTGATAAGGAAAATGTCAGCTTTAAGTTGTGGTCTTTGGATGAGGCAGGGAAATGATATTAGAATGAAAATAAGTAAGGTAAGCTCTGTAGACAGCAAAGATTGGGACAGCTCCTAAATTTAATTTACTCCCTAGAATACCAAATAAAATGTATGATTACTCCCAAGGTGAAATTGCCCTTCTAAATGCTTTCTATAAAATGAGGGCAGATGCTGAAGCAAAGTAAATATGCAAACATAATGGAGGAAGTTTCTTGGTTTTGTTCTTAGAACTAGTATCTCCCAATCTAAGAGTGTCAGATTGTAAAGTCATAGATCTTTGAGTAGAGGTTTTAACTCACCCAGAGTGTACCTCAGGGATATCCCTGAGGTATACTTGTCCATAGTCTGAATATTCTATATAAAGTTCCATTCTGGCACCAACATGATCCCAAAAGGGATTGTTTCCTTGGGGACATGATAAGAACTTGGGGAGACGGCCCTCCAGAACTTTACTAGCTATAAAGTCTATACAACCAGTGTACAGGTTTTCCTTTTTTTTTTTTTTTCTTTTTTCTACCCTTTTGTATCCTTTCAATGAAAATTCTCTGATCAGAAATCATATTCTTCGTGCTGCTTAAAATCTATTTTTGTCTCTAGGGAATTGGTGATTAGTCCAGATTCCATGAAATTCCACCTGGTTTCTGTGAATATTCAAATTGTATGGGGTATGTTTTATCTACATGCATGTACAAATTTATTTTGTTCTCCTTGTTTTTTCTTCTAATTTTATTGAGATATGACTGACATACAGCACTATTTAAGTTTAAGGTGTATAGCCTAATGATTTGACTTACATACATCATGAAATGACTGTCACAATAACCTTAGTGAATATCCACTGTCTCATATAGAAACAACAATCAAATAGAAAGAGAAGTATTTTCTTGGTATTAAAAATCTTAAGATTTACTGTCCAAACAACTTTCACATACAACATAAAGTGGGGTCAGTTATATTTGTCATTTCATAAACTATGTCCTTAGTAGTTTATTATCATATAACCAGAAAGTTTTACTGTTTGCTTGCCTCCTCCAATTTCCTCTCAACTCTCTGCCTCTGGTAACCACAAATCTGATCTCTTTTTCTATGATTTTATATATTTGTTTTTGAAGTGTAATTGACCTACTATATTAAGGTAGTTCCTGTTACAGAACATAATGATTTGATACTTCTAGAAATCTAGCTACATATCATTATATGAAAATATTGCATGCTTATTGAGTATATCTGCCACACTATACATTTCATAATTGTGACATCTATTTTGCAGTGGGAAGTTTTTCTCTCTTACCATTTTCATGCCACTCACCACCCCTCTGGCAACCACTTGTTTCTTCTCTGTATCTGTAAGTCTATTTCTGTTCTGTTCTGTTTGTTCAAGTGTTTTGTCTGTTTTATTCCACATATAAGGAAATTCACACAGCACTTATATTTCTCTGCCTGACTTATTTCACTGAGCATAATACCTTCTAGATTCATCCAAGTTTTTGCAAATGGCAAGATTTTATTCTTTTATATGGTTAAGTATTATTCCACTGCATATACATACCACCTCTTCCATATCTATTCATCTAATTATGAGCACTTGACTTATTTCCTGGGTTGCTTCCAATCCTCAGCAATTGTAACTAAAGATGCCATGAATATAGTGGTGCATATATTTTTTATATTTAGTGTTTTTTATTCTTTGGATGAATTCCCACGACTAGAACTGCTGGATCAAATGGTAGTTCTATTTTTAATTTTTTGAGGAATCTCCATGTATTGTTTTCCATAACAGCTGTACCAATTTACATTCCCACCAACAGTGTACAAGAGATTGTTTTTCTCCATATCCTCACCAATACTTGTTATTGCTCTTGTTTTTGAAAATAACTATACTATTTAGGTGTGAGGTTATATCTTTTTGTGATTTTGATTCACTCTTCCCTGATGATGAATGATGCTGAACATCTTTGCATTTTATGTTGAATTGGATGAGTTTTTAAATTTTGGATGTTAACCCCTTATCAGATATATCATTTGCAAATATTTTCTCCCACTGGTTAGGTGACCTTTTCCTTTTGTATAGTTTCCTTCATTGTTTAGGGGCTCTTTTAGTTTGATGTAATCTTTTTTCTTCATTCTTGGCTTTGTTTCTCTTGCCTAAGGAGACATAGGCGAAAAAATATTACTAAGGTCAATGTCTAAGAGCTTACTTCCTATATTTTCTGGAAGTTCTGTGGTTTCGGGTCTCAAATGCAAAGATTTTACACTGAACCCTTTAATTACTTTTTTTAAAAAGACAATTCACTGTACACATTTTATTTAGTTTTGCACACTCCTAATATGAACAAGATCACTTTCTTAATTGTGATAGTTTAATTTTTTAACCAAAGCAAGGTAGCCTAAGTATTATAAAGTGTTAAAATACAACATAAATACACAAAAAAGACGCACTAATTATGTTATATATTTTATAATGCAAAATTATGGTTAGGAAATCATACAAAGACCATGGATTTGAATGAAATGCATAAATTTTTAGCAAAACTTTGTATTTACAAAGAAGCAAAAAAAAAAAAATTACCAAAAATGCACAAAGTTAATGTTTATTCCCTTTGTGTCATATTCCTGAAACTTTTACCAATGTTATATGAGGAAAAAAAGAAAAACTAAAGCAAAACAAATGAAAAACTGAAACCAGAATAGCAAATATTATCAAGAAGAGAAATAAATAAATTAAAATCTAATAGACATCAGCAAGAGAACAGGACAGGCAATATTGTAAAAAGAAAGAAAATTGTTAGAAAACTGTTTGCATCATACTCTTTCAACCTGGCAAACTATACTCTTCATAAAATGTAACATAAACAGAATATTTCCCTCATAATGTATAGAAATGCAAATTCTTTTTTTTTTTTTTTAAATACTGTAGATGAGTCAAATGTGTTTGTAATGGTTAATTCTATTAAGCTATTACAGAGTGGCACAGGAACACATTTATGGTTTCCAGGGATGATACGTACTGTAATATTTTGATTGGGAAAAATGGACATTTTAGCCAAAATTAATGTATATGTATATATGAATTCAGAAGTGTAAGAAAAAGGAAAATGAGACCTATCATTGGAAAAGACCCTGATGCTGGAAGGGATTGGGGGCAGGAGGAGAAGTGGATGACAGAGGATGGATGGCTGGATCACTGACTTGATGGACGTGAGTCTGAATGAACTCCGGGAGTTGGTGATGGACAGGGAGGCCTGGTGTGCTGCGATTCATGGGGTCGCAAAGAGTTGGACATGGCTGAGCGACTGATCTGATCTGATCTGATCACAGAAACATTTAGATGGAAATCAAATTTAAATGCTGTACACTCTGCTGTTGAAGATATTTCTCCCCGCAATCTTGAATCCAGCTTGTGCTTCATCCAGCCTGGCATTTCACATGATATACTCTTCATATAAATTAAATAGCAGGGTTAAAATATACACCCTAGATGTTCTCCTTTCCCAAATTAGAACCAGTTTGTTGTTCCATGTCTGGTTCTAACTGTTGCTTCTTGATCTGCATACAGATTTCTAAGGAGGCAGGTAAGATAGTCTGATATTCCCATCTCTTGAAGAATTTTCAACAGTTTGTTGTGATCCACACAGTCAAAGACTTTGGCATAGTGAATAAAGCAGAAGTGGATGTTTTTTTCTGGAATGCTCTTGCTTTTTCTATGATCCAACAGACGTTGACAATTTCATCTCTGATTCCTCTGCCTTTTATAAATCCAGCTTGAACATCTGTAAGTTCTTGGTTCATGTACTCTTAGAGACTGTTTTGAAAAATTGAGCATTACTTTGCTAGCATATGAGATGAGTGCCAGTGTATGGTAGTTTGAACATTCTTTGGCATTGGTTTTCTTTAAGATTGGAATAAAAACTGACCTTTTCCAGTCCTGTGGCCACTGCTGACTTTTCCAAATTTGCTGGCATATTGAGTACAGCACTTTCACAGAATCATCTTTTAGGATCTGAAATAACTCAACTGGAATTCCATCACCTCCACTAGCTTTGTTAATACTGATCCTTTCTAAGGCCCATTTGACTTCATCCTCAAATATCAATAACCTCAGATATGCAGATGACACCACCTTTACAACACAAAGTGAAGAGGAACTAAAGAACCTCTTGATGAAAGAGATAGAGGAGAGTGAAAATGCTGACGTAAAACCCAACAGTCAAAAATCTAAAATCATGACATTCAGTCCCATCATTTCTTGGCAAATTCATGGTGAAACAATGGAAACAGTGACAGACTTTATTTTCTTGGGCTGAAAAATCTTGGCAAATGGTGACTGAATCCATGAAATTAAAAGACACTTGCTCCTTGGAAAAAAGCTAAGGCCAACCTGGGCACCATATTAAAAAGCAGAGATATTACTTTGCTGACAAAGGTTCATATAATCAAAGATATGATTTTTCCAGTTCAGTTCAGTTCAGTTCAGTCACTCAGTCGTGTCCGACTCTTTGCGACCTCATGAATCACAGCACGCCAGGCCTCCCTGTTCATCACCAACTCCCAGAGTTCACTCAGACTCACGTCCATTGAGTCAGTGATGCCATCCAGCCATCTCATCCTCTGTCGTCCCCTTCTCCTCCTGCCCCCAATCCCTCCCAGCATCAGAGTCTTTTCCAATGAGTCAACTCTTGGCATGAGTTGGCCAAAGTACTGGAGTTTCAGCTTTAGCATCATTCCTTCCAAAGAAATCCCAGGACTGATCTCATGTATGATGTGGGGAGAAGGCAATGGCACCCCACTCCAGTACTCTTGCCTGGAGAATCCCATGGATGGAGGAGCCTGGTAGGCTGCAGTCCATGGGGTCGCTAAGAGTCGGACATGACTGAGTGACTTTGCTTTCACTTTTCACTTTTATGCACTGAAGAAGGCAGTGGCATTGCACTCCAGTGTTCTTGCCTGGAGAATACCAGGGATGGTGGAGCCTGGTGGGCTACCGTCTATGGGGTTGCACAGAGTCAGACACGACTGAAAAGACAGGAGCAGCAGCATGTATGATGTGAGATTTGAACCATAAATAAAACTGAGTGCTGAAGAATTGATGCTTTTAAACTGTGGTGTTGGAGAAGACTCTTGAGGGTCCCTTTGCCTGCAAGGAGATCAAACCAGTCAATCCTAAGGGAAATCAGTCCTGAATATTCACAGGAAGGACTGATGAAGCTCCAAATACTTTGACCACCTGATGCAAAAAGCTGACTGATTAGGAAAGACCCTGATGCTGATAAAGATTGAAGGCAGGAGGAAAAGGGGATGACAGAGGAAGAGATGGTTGGATGGCATCACTGACTCAGTGGACATGAGTTTGAGCAAGCTCTGGGAGTTGTTGATGGACAGGGAAGCCTGCCAAGCTACACTCTATGGGGTCACAAAGAGTTGCACAAGACTGAGCAACTGACATGACTGACTCTGCTTTTGAAGAGACTTTGGTTCAGATTCCATATCTTGATTGCTTGAGGCAGTCTCTTATGAAAATACTCAGAATGTGTCTTCTTAAACAAAAAACCTATTTTTAGTGGTGGAGCCACTCTTAGTAGCTGTGTCTGCATGGGAATGATAACCAATCACAATCTCCTGAGGGAGACCTAAACTTTTCTTGTCTATGCTTCCTAAAAAAAAAAAAAAAGTAAGAAAGAAAAGGAAAAAAAATAGCAGAGTGCCCATCTGTTCTGTAAAGGATGCTTAATATAGTTTTATAGTGTTCTGGAGAAGGCAATGGCACCCCACTCCAGTACTCTTGCCTGGAAAATCCCATGGATGAAGGAGCCTGGTAGGCTGCAGTCCATGGGGTTACTAAGAGTCAGGTACAACTGAGTGGCTTCACTTTCACTTTTCACTTTCATGCATTGGAGAAGGAAATGGCAACCCACTCCAGTGTTCTTGCCTGGAGAATCCCAGGGTCAGAGGAGCCTAGTGGGCTGCCATCTATTGGGTCACACAGAGTTGGACATGACTGAAGCAACTTAGCAGCAACAGCAGTGTTCTGGGTTAGCAACATCCTGGTTAGATTATGCTTTCTCTTCTATAGGTGAGCAAGTAAGAGTTGGGGTGGTTTCTCCTTCTACAGTCACCATCTTAGATCAATTGACCTTTAAATTCATTTTTAATATATTTTTGCACATGGTGTAAGACAGTAGTCCAATTTTATTGTTTCACATACAATCATCCAGCTGTCACAACACAATTTATTGAAGAAGCTCTCTTTCCTCATTGTATATATCTGCTTCCTTTGTCATTTATTAATTGCCCATATAAGTGCCAGTTAATTTCTGGGCTCTGTTTGTTCTATGGCTATAAGTATCTCTTTTGTTTGGTTCTGGTACCATACTGTTTTGAGGACTGTTGCATCATAGTATACTTTGAAGTTAGGGAGTAAGTACCCTCAGTTTTATTCTTTCTCAAGATTGTTTTGACTATTCTGAGTTTCTATGTGTTTCCACAAAAAATTTAAAAGTTTTTTTTTCAAGTTCTGTGAAAAATGCCAATGGCATTTTGATAGAGATTACCATGAATCCGTAGATTGCCTTAGGTATTACTGACATTTTAACAATATTAATTCTTCCAGTGTTAGAATGGATTGTATCTTTCCATCTGTTTGTGTCATCTTCAATTTCTTTCAAGAGTGTCTTATAGTGTCCCAAGCACAGGTCTTTTACTTCTTTAGTCAGATTTATCCCTTAGTATTTTACAACACATGATATGACTGTAAGTGAGGTTGTTTTCTTACATTCTTTTTAGGATAGGTTGTTGTAACACTATAGAAATGCAACAGATTTCTATGATTAATTTTGTATCACACAACATTACTGAATTTATTGATGAACAATAGTAATTTTTGGGTAGCATCTTGAGGACCTTCCCATGAAGTGATGGGACCTGATGCCATGATCTTAGTTTTCTGAATGTTGAGCTTTAAGTCAACTTTTTCACTCTCCTGTTTCACTTTCATCAACAGGCTTTTTAGTTCCTCTTCACTTTCTGCCATAAGGGTGGTATCATCTGCATATTTGAGGTTATTGATATTTTTTCCCAGCAATCTTGATTCCAGCTTGCGTTTCCTCCAGCCCAGCATTTCTCATGATGTACTCTTCATATAAATTAAATAAGCAGGGTGACAATATACAGCCTTGACGTACTGCTTTTCCAATTTGGAACCAGTCTGTTGTTCCATGACCAGTTCTAACTGCTGCTTCCTGACCTGCATATAGGTTTCTCAAGAGGAAGGTCAGGTGGTCTGGTATTCCCATCTCTTTCCGAATTTTCCACAGTTTATTGTGAGCCACACAGTCAAAGGCATAGTCAATAAAGCAGAAATAGATGCTTTTTCTGGAACTCTCTTGCTTTTTGCATGATCCAGTGGATGTTGGCAATTTGATCTCTGGTTCCTCTGTCTTTTCTAAAATGAGCTTGAGCATTTGGAAGTTCACAGTTCACATATTGCTGAAGCCTGGCTTGGTGAATTTTGAGCATTACTTTACTAGCGTGGGAGATGAGTGCAATTGTGCAGTAGTTTGAGCATTCTTTGGCATTGCCTTTCTTTGCAATTGGAATGAAAACTGACCTTTTCCAGTCCTGTGGTCACTGCTGAGTTTTCCAAATTTGCTGGCATATTGAGTGCAACACTTTCACAGCATCATCTTTCAGGATTTGAAATAGCTCAACTGGAATTCCATCACCTCTATTAGCTTTGTTCATAGTGATGCTTTCTAAGGCCCACTTGACTTCACATTCCAGGATGTATGTCGCTAGGTGAGTGATCACACCATCATGATTATCTTGGTCATGAAGATCTTTTTTGTACAGTTCCTCTGACTATTCTTGCCACCTCTTCTGAATATCTTCTGTTTCTGTAAGGTTCATACCATTTTTGTCCTTTATTGAGCCCATCTTTGCATGAAATGTTCCCTTGGTATCTCTAATTTTCTTGAAGAGATCTCTAGTTTTTCCCATTCTGTTGTTTTCCTGTATTTTTTGCATTGATTGCTGAGGAAGGCTTTCTTATCTCTTCTTGCTATTCTTTGGAACTCTGCATTCAGATGCTTATATCTTTCCTTTTCTCCTTTGCTTTTCACTTCTCTTCTTTTCACAGGTATTTGTAAGGCCTCCTCATACAGCCATTTTGCTTTTTTGCATTTATTTTCCATGGGGAGGATCTTGATCCCTGTCTCCTGTACAATGTCAGGAACCTCCGTCCATAGTTCATCAGGCACTCTGTCTATCACATCTAGTCCCTTAAATCCATTTCTGACTTTCACTGTATAATCATAAAGATTTGATTTAGGTCATACCTGAATGGTCTAGTAGTTTTCCTTACTTTCTTCAATTTAAGTCTGTATTTGGCAATAAGGAGTTCATGATCTGAGCCAGTCACCTCCCGGTCTTGTTTTTGCTGACTGTATAGAGCTTCTCCATCTTTGGCTGCAGGTGAGGAAACAGTGGAAACAGTGTCAGACTTTATTTTCGGGGCTCCAAAATCACTGCAGATGTTGATTTCAGCCATGAAATTAAAAGATGCTTACTCCTTGAAAGCAAAGTTATGACCAACCTAGACAGCATATTAAAAAGCAGAGACATTACTTTGCCAACAAAGGTCCGTCTAGTCAAGGCTATGGTTTTTCCAGTGGTCATGTATGGATTTGAGAGTTGGACTGTGAAGAAAGCTGAGCACCAAAGAATTGATGCTTTTGAACTGTGGTGTTGGAGAAGACTCTTGAGAGTCCCTTGGATTGCAAGGAGATCCAACCAGTCCATTCTAAAGGAGATCAGTCCTGGGTGTTCTTTGGAAGGAATGTTGCTAAAGCTGAAACTCCAATATTTTGGCCACCTCATGTGAAGTGTTGACTCATTGGAAGAGTTCCTGATGCTGGGAATCATTGGGCACAGGAGGAGAAGGGGATGACAGAGAATGAGATGGCTGGATGGCATCACCAACTCTAAGAACATGAGTTTGAGTGAATCTAGGACTTGGTGATGGACAAGGAGGCCTGGAGTACTGTGATTCATGGAGTCATGAAGAATCGGATGCGACTGAGCAACTGAACTGAACTGAACTGAGGATCTTCTATGTATCGTATCATGTCATTGGCGAAAGTATCAGTTTTATTGCTGCATTTCCAATTTGGGTTTATTTAGCTTATTTTTTATTATCTGATTGTTGAAACTGGCATCTTTGTCTTGTTTCTGGTCTTAGAGGAAATACTTTCAGATTTTCACTTTTAGTGTGAAACACCAGTGGGTTTATCATATATGGTCATTATTATATTGAGATATAGTTTCTCATCTTCCACGTTTTGAAGTTTCTATCATGAATGGATGTTGAATTTTGATATATATATATTTTTTTAAACAATTGAAGTGGTAATGTGAATTTGGCAAGATGGAAAAAGACTCAACATGATTGGGAATAAAAAAATAAACCAGAGTAGCAATATGTTTATTAGACAAAATTGACTTTGACACAAAGACTACAATAAGAAAAAAAGAAAAACATTATATTATTATCAGAGATTGAATCAAAAATATATAACAATTGTATATATAGACGCATCCAACATAGGAGCCCTAAATACCAAAAAGAAAGCATTACCAGATATAAAAAGAGAAACTGACAGTGACACAATGTTAATAGAGGACTTTGACAACCTACATATGTCAAAGGACAAAACTTTCAGAGGAAAAATTGATAAGAAAGCACTATCTTTAATCATCAAATTAAATCAAATGAATATATATATATATGAGAGACAGCATCTCATCCAAAAGAGTAAAATATATATTCTTTTCAAGTGCACTTGGAACATTCTGTAAGATTGATCATATGCCAAGCCATAAAACAAGGCTCAAAAATTTTAAGAAGCTGAAATCATTTCAAGCATCTTTTCTGATCATGATGCTATGAAAGAAAGAAATCAACTATATTAAAAATATGTGAATGCATATAAATATATTTAAGAATTCCAAAAGTTTCTCATTTAGGGCTTCTGTTCAGTTCAGTTCAATTGCTCAGTCATGTCTGACTCTCTGCAACCTAATGGACTGCAGTATGCCAGGCCTCCCTGTCCATCACCAACACCTGGAGTTTATTCAATGTCATATCCACTGAGACACTGATGTCATCCAAACATCTCACCCTCTGTCATACCCTTCTCCTCCTGCCTTCAATATTTCCCAGCATCAGTGTCTTTTCCAATGAGTCAGTTCTTCACATCATGTGGCCAGAGTATTGGAGTTTCAGCTTCAGCATCAGTCCTTATAATTAACACTCAGGACTGATTTCCTTTAGAATTGGCTGGTTGGACCTCCCTGCAGTCCAAGGGACTCTCAACAGTTTTCTCCAACACCACAGTTCAAAAGCACCAATTCTTCAGCACTCAGCTTTCTCTATAGTCCAACTCTCACATCCATACATGACTATAGGAAAAAATAATAACTTTGACTATACAGAACTTTGTTGGCCAAGTAATGTCTCTGCATATTAATATGCTATCTAGGTTGGTCATAACTTTTCTTCAAAGGAGCAAGCATCTTCTAATTTTACAGCTGAAGTCACCACCTGCAGTGATTTTGGAGCCCCAAAAAATAAACTCTCACTCTTTCCATTGTTTCCCCATCTATTCACCATAAAGTGAAGGGACCAGATGACATGAATTTTCTGAATGTTGAGCTTTTAGCCAACTTTTTCACTCTCCTCTTTTACTTTCATCAAGAGGCTCTTTAGTTTTCTTCTCTTTCTGCCATAAGAGTGGTGTCATCTGCATATCTGATGTTATTGATATTTCTCCAGATAATCTTAATTCCAGCTTGTGCTTCATCCAGCCCAGCATTTCTCATGATGTACTCTGCATATAAGTTAAATAAGCAGGGTGACAATATACAGCCTTGACGTACTCCTTTTCCTATTTGGAACCAGACTGTTGTTCCATGTCAAGTTCTAACTGTTGCTTCCTGACCTGCATTGGGTTTCTGAAGAGGCAAGTCAAGCGGTTTGGGATTCCCATCTCTTTCAGAATTGTCCACAGTTTATTGTGATCCACACAGTCAAAGGCTTTGGCATAGTCAATAAAGCAGAAATAGACGTTTTTTGGAACTCTTTTGCTTTTTCAATGATCAAGGGAATGTTGGAAATTTGATCTGTGGTTCCTCTGCCTTTTCTAAAACCAGCTTGAACATCTGGAAGTTCACATTCTGTTGAAGCCTGGCTCTGAGAATTTTGGGCATTAGTTTACTAGCATGTGAGATGAGTGCAATTGTGCAGTAGTTTGAGCATTCTTTGGCGTTGCCTTTCTTTGTGATTGGAATGAAAACAACTTTTCCAGTCCTGTGGCCACTTCTGAGTTTTCCAGATTGCTGGCATATTGAGTGTGACACTTTCAGAGCATCATCTTTTAGGATTTGAAATAGCTTACCTGGAATTCCATCACCTCCACTAGCTTTGTTCATAGTTAATTTCTAAGGCCCACTTGACTTCGTATTCCAGGATGTCTGGCTGTAGGTGAGTGATCACACCATCGTGGTTATCTGGGTCATGAAGATCTGTTTTGTATAATTTTTCTGTGTATTCTTTCCATCTCTTCTGAATATCTTCTGCTTCTGTTAGGTCCATACCATTTCTGTCCTTTATTTTTCCCATCTTTCCATGAAGCCTTCCCTTGATATCTCTAATTTTCTTGAAGACATCTGCTTTCCCATTTTATTGTTTTCTTGTATTTCTTTGCATTGATCACTGAGAAGGCTTTCTTATCTCTCCTTGCTACTCCTTGTAACTCTGCATTCAAATGGAATGCATTCAAATCTTTCCTTTTCTCCTTTACCTTTAGCTTCTCTTCTTTTCACAGCTTCTCTTTTCATTTTATTTTGCTGATTCCTAAATTGTCAGTGTTCAGTCTTGCCATCTCCTGTTTGACCACTTCCAATTTGCCTTGATTCATGGACCTGACATTCCAGGTTTTTATGCAATATTCCTCTTTACTGCATCCCTTTGGGGAAGGACTTTACTCCTTTCCACATCTGGGTGTTGTTTTGCTTTGGCTCCATCTGTTCATTCTTTCTAGAGTTATTTCTCCACTGATCTCCAGAAGCATATTGGGCAACTACCAAGCTGGGGAGTTCATCTTTCAGTGTCGTATCTTTTTCCCTTTTCATACTGTTCATGGGGTCTCAAGGCAAGAATACTGAAGTGGTTGGCCATTCCCTTCTCCAATGTGTATAGTTAAGCCCATTTTGCAGAGAAGGTTAGAAGTTTCACCTGGGGTCAACCCCCGAGCTAGAACCTGAACACAGCTACTAGCCTTTTTTTCCTGATCACATGGAGAGACCCTCCCTGAGAGGAGGGAATAGGGGCGATCTCCCCAGCTCAGGCTGAGCAAGTACCGCTTACATGTCCCTGAGCCTTGGTTCTGAGCTGAGGCTGAAGGGGCCAGTCCCAGAAGGGCTCTCTTTGGCACGTCCATGCATCTTTTCACTCCCAGACATGTCGCCCTAGTATTTTAGGGCTTATTATACTTTAAATGATATTAACCACTGTTTTAACTCTGAAGAAAATAAGTTGATACTCTGGGATATCTACTATGTTACAATATTTTCTTTGCAAACAACAAGAATACAAAACTTGAGTAAAATAGGAAATTTATTTGCTTGCAGCCTAATTAAAAATTCAACACCTTGAGTATGGCTAAATCCAAAAGATCAATGAAAATAGTCTTTCCCTTTTCTTAACTTTGATATCTTCTCTGTTCACTTTATTCTTGAATATATAATCTCTCTATGAATGTAGGAACATATTATCCTCAAATATAGCAATGCAAAAAAAAAAAAAAATAAAAAGGGGGGGG
>NW_011494782.1:678358-690537 GCF_000754665.1 Bison bison bison | reverse complement strand
ATGTGACTGACTGTTCCATAAGTGGAGGAGGGAGATCTAAAGCTAAGAATGTTGACATGAAAAAAGTAACTAATGATCACAATATTTCACCAAGTGGCAAGTTCCATTAAAATACTCTATATTATTAGCTTCTCCAAATTTAAAATCAAACTATTTGTCTCAGAAGCATCTAATCTGCTTTTGACTGTATTCAAATATACTGAAAGGTCACATCCTTGTCTTACTTGTCTGTAATTTCATTATAGAAATGTCTATCAGTTTTTAGACTGACCATAAATGCTTTGGAAAAATGAATTATTAAAACAACATGAGAACTTACAGATTCAAAGGACTTCACAAGAAAATTTGGATGATTCCTTTGCTTTTCAAATGATAAAATAACCATAAATCATGATAAATATTTTGACCAGTCAGCTTTTACTGAATGTAGATACTGAAAACAGATGGTTTAGAGAAAATATGAAAGAGGATTGTTTAGAAAAATTTCAGAAGATTGCTCGGGGTTAGACAGTAAAAAAAAGTTGCAGATTTTTTTTTTTTTAAATAAATCACCATGGATAGTAGACCTCCTAGGTCGCATTAGTGCTAAAGAACCCAATTGCCAGTGCAAGAAACATAAGAGACATGGGTTCAATCCCTGGGTTGGGGAGATCTCTGGAGGAGAGCATGGCAATCCACTTCAGTATTCTAGTCTGAAGAATCCCATGGAGTCTGGTGGGCTACAAACCATAGGGTTACAAAGAGTCAAACATGACTGAAGCTTCTTATCACAGAAGCAATATGGATATGAGAGAAAACAAATATTAAGCATGTCTACTCCAATTCCTCCCTCCCATATCTATGGTAGACATGTCCTTAAGCCAGGAAATAGCTTCATAACTGTTATTATTTCTAAATCTGCTATTGAAGAATTATAACTGACTATAGCATAAATACTCATTACCATCTTTTATAGATTTGAGTGAATTTAGCTGATTGCAATGAGATGACATTATTATCATAGCTACATAGACTTATGCTGAAAGTATTACATAATAAAACTTAACTATACTCTGTCATTTATCAAAATAATTCATGTATTCAAAATGAAAATGAGAAAGAAGCCATACTGAAAGCAATGGATACAGTGACTGTGGAAAAGAAAAAAAAAAAAATATATATATATAGAGAGAGAGAGAGAGAGAGAAAGCTGCCTGATTGTCATAGGTGCCTCTTTGTGTGTGAGAGCTCAGTCATGCCTGACTCTTTGCTACTCCATGAATTGTAGCCTCCCAGGCTCTTATGTCCATGGAATTTTCTAGGCAAGAGTACTGGAGTGGGTTGCCATTTCCTTCTCTAGGGATATTCCCAACCCTGGGATCAAACCCATGTCACAAACTTCATTGGCAGGAAGATTTTTTTAACACTAGCACAACATGCGAAGTAAATATAATATATATATATATATAGAGAGAGAGAGAGAGAGCTGCCTGATTGTCATAGGTGCCTCTTCAAGTATTACCAAATGCAAATCATGATAGTTCCATGAAGGATTTTATTTTCAGTCAAGAAAGACAGACTGCCACTACTCAGATGCCACTTTTTAAACATACTACCTTCAATTATCATGATTTACTATAAATTCTAACTTTGCTACCAGAGCAGAGTTAACAATCCCTATGCCTATAAAAGAACGTGAAAGCCACTTAGATCACTGCTTGCCAGGGTCTCTGTGATGAAAACCCAGTTCATTTGGTTGTTTGATTGAACCCAGTTCAGTCTATTGCAATGAGATATACACTTGCAGAAGAGACATACTTTGTATTTGCGCAAAAATATTGCGCCTAGAATAACAATTTACAAAAGATAGCTAATATACAAGTATTCAAATTTTCAAAGTATAATTATTAGAATAAATATGTATTATACTATTTCAACATGATCCAGTAACAGTTCATGGACTGCTGCGCGTTTTAAAAGAACAAATTTGAGTTAGCAATTCTGCAGACAATTGAAATAGCTTAGTATCATACAAATATCTTATAAGTATTTCCTTTTAGCATCTTATATATCTTTTAAGTATCTCAGTTAAGTTCAGTTCAGTCACTCAGTCATGTCTGACTCTTTGTAACTCCATGGACTGTGGCACGCCAGGCTTCCTTGTCCATCATCAACTTCCTGAGTTTTCTCAGACTCATGTCCATTGAATCAGTGATGCCATCCAACCATCTCATCCTCTATCACCCCCATCTCCTCCTGCCTTCATCTTTCCCAGCATCATGGTCTTTTCCAATGAGCTACTTCTTTGCATCAGATGTCCAAAACATTGGAACTTCAGCATCAGCATCAGTTCTTCCAATGAATATTCAGGAATGATTTCCTTTAGGATCGACTGGTTTGATCTCCACAGTTCAAGGGACTCTCAAGAGTTTTCTCCAACATCACAGTTGAAAACCGTCAATTCTTTGGTTCTCAGCTGTCTTCATGGTCCAATTCTCACATCCATACATGATTTTTTCATGATATTTTTCATGTTTGGAAAAAACATAGCTTTGACTTGATGGATCTTTGTTGGCAAAGTAATATTTCTGTCTTTGAATATGTCTAAGTTGGTCAGAGCTTTTCTTCCAAGGAGTAAGCAAATTTTAATTTCATGTCTACAGTCACAATCTGCATTATTTTGGAGTCCAAGAAAATAAAGTCTCTCACTCTTTCCATTCTCTCCCCATCTATTTGCCATGAAGTGATGGGACTGGATGCTATGATCTTCGTGTTTTGAATGTTGAGTTGTAAGCTAATTTTTTCACTCTCCTCTTTCACTTTCATCAAGAGGCTCTTTAGCTCTTCACTTTTGCCATAAGGATGGTGCCATCTGCGTATTTCTCCTGGCAATCTTGAGTCCAGTTTCTGCTTCATCCAGTCTGGCATTTTGCATGATATACCCTAAGCAGGGTGACAATATACACCTTTGACAAACTCTTCCCAATTTGGAACCAGCCTGTTGTTCCATGTTTGGTTCTAACTGTTGTTTCTTGACCTGCATATAGATTTTTTAGGTGACAGGTCAGGTGGTCTGGTATTCCCATCTCTTTCAGAATTTTCCACAGTTGATTGTGATCCACACAGTCAAAGGTTTTGGCTTATTCAATAAAGCAGAAGTAGATGTTTTTCTGGAACTCTTTTGTTTTTTTGATGATCCAATGGATGTTGGCAATTTGATCTCTGGTTCCTCTGCCTTTTCTAAATACAACTTGAACATCTGGAAGTTCTCAGTTCATATACTGTTGAAGCCTGGATTGGAGAATTTTGAGTATTACTTTGTGAGCGTGTGAGATGAGTGCAATTGTGTGGTACTTTGAACATTCTTTGGCATTGCTTTTCTTTGGGATTGAAATGACAACTGACTTTTTCCAGTCCTGTGGCCACTGCTGAGTTTTCCAGATTTCTTGGCAGAGAGTACAGTACTTTCACAGCATCATCTTTTAGGATTTGAAATAGCTCAACTGGAATTCCATCAACTCCACTAGCTTTGCTCACATTCATGCTTCCTAAGACCCTCTTGACTTCACATTCCAGGATGTCTGGCTCTAGGTGAGTGATCACACTATTGTGGTTGTCTGGGTCATGAATATCTTTTTTTTTTTTTTTTGTATAGTTCTTCTGTGTAGTCTTGCCACCTCTTCTTAATACCTTCTGCTTCTGTTAGGTCCATACCATTTCTGTCCTTTATTGAGCCCATCTTTGCATCAAATGTTCCCTTGGTATCTCTAATTTTCTTGAAGAGATCTCTAGTCTTTCCCATTCTGTTGTTTTTCTCTATTTCTTTGCATTTATCACTGAGGAAGGCTTTCTTATCTCTCCTTGCTATTCTTTGGAACTCTGTTTTCCCATGAGTATACATTTCCTTTTCTCCTTTGCCTTTTTCTTCTCTTTTTTTCTCAGCTATTTGTAATGTCTCCTCAGAAAACCATTTTGCCTTTTTGCATTTCTTTTTCTTGGGAATGTCTTGATCACTGACTCCTGTACAGTGTCATGAATCTCCATCCATAGTTCTGGAAAATACAGGGAACAGGATTCTAGGAAACAAAGTTCAACTTGGACAAGTTGAAACATTAAAAATTCATCACACATGTACTTGCTCTCCAATTATTGTTACAAGTAATAGCAATTAGTCTCATAGATAATAGTATGAGCAAAATATTATTAAACATTTGATAATTGTGACTTACAGTAAGCTTCTTTGTATAGTATATTTTTATTTATCAAGATAAGTCTGTATTCTAAATTATTATATGAAAACGTTCAATTTTTAAATTTTGAAAAAATCATAATGGAAGTTTAAAAACCAAAGAAAAACATTGTAAAGTTAAAACTAACAGGTGTATGTTGTATTTGACTCACAAATGATATTTTGTAATTTCTGCACTAGATTATAGGCAACTTGAGTGCCATTATGTGTATACTGTATATATGTAGACATATATAGTATACACACACACATACATATTTAGGAGCAAAATTGACACACATACTGCTTTATGGATAAACTGAAATCTTTAAGTTTTTAAATATGGAATAATAATATACATATGTCCAGAAAAATTAATGCAGCCTCTGCTATATCAATGATTCTCTAATCAAGTTCCTTTTTTGTTAAAACAAATTCAGAGAAACATCAGTACATTAGTTGCTCTGACTCATAGTCAAACAATTAAATGGGAATACACTAAACTCTTTAAAGTCATTCATTCCTTAAAGGCATGAAAAAAAAATATATCTTGGAGGGAAAAGGCAAATGGTAAATCTAAAGCTGCTGAAATTCAATACTCAGGTCTGGGTAAGCAGGCATATTCTTTTATGAATTATTTATAAACTAATTAAAATAGCATAAGTTGTGCTTTTCTTATGGATACAGATTTTGACTCTGCATTGACAGTCCACCAGGAAGGACAGTTTTGATATGACCTTAAAATGCTCAGTAATTGCTGTTTAGTAGAGCAGTTGAGAATTGTAATATTGCCTATTCTGTAGCCCAAATTGAACCAGCACCATGTCAATTAGCATATGTTAAAGCCTCCTCTTTTTTAAATCTCTTGCTGGTGGCTCATCTGTGCTAAGGAAGTAATTGGACTTTTGAAAACAGAGTATCATAACAATAAAGTTAAAACAGGCATACGGTGAAAACTGTTTTTCCGAATGTAGGAGTGCAGACAAGTATGTGTGTATGCATGTATAGTTTTATTGGTTGGTTGTTCTTTAACAAACTACTCAGCCCTTGAAAGTCTGCATGCAGATTTGTTTCCATGCTTGGACAGACAGAAACCACAAGAATTACCCAGTGCTATTGCTTGCTGTCTGAGATAGAAAGTTCTCTGTGTGTAGACAATTGCTATATAACCTTGTTATTGGAAAAGTAGTGGCAGAGCAAATAGCATAAGGAGGACCTGAAGGTCAAAGTGGAAAATAAGTGTCAACCAAAAAGTCGCAAGATGTCATAATAAGTGACAGTGGAAACAATGCAGAGAACTAGGAAGTCTTCTGCTACTGCTGCTGTTTAGTTGCCAAGTCATGTCTGACTGTAACCCCATTGCTTGTAGCCCACCAGGCTCCTCTGTCCATGGGATTTCCCAGGCAAGAATATTGGGGTAGGTTGCTGTTTCCTTCTCCTGGGCATCTTCCCAATCCAGGGATCAAACCTGAGTCTCCTACACTGGCAGGTAGTTTTTTTTTTTTTTTTTTAACCATTCAGCGAACTGGGAAGCCCAAGAAGTCTTTTAGGGACCAGATAATGACCAGTAAAACCACTGCCTGTTTTCAATGTGATTCAAAAACATTTTGGGGAATTTTTGCATGTAACAAACTACTTGATAAAATATAGGGTGAACACTTTAAACTTCTCATATGTCTGTTTTCATATCTACTATGATGTATTAATTCCCGAGGGCTGCTGTAACCATTTATCAAAAACTTGGTGTCTTAACACAAATTTATTCTCTCACAATTCAATAGACCAGAAATCCAAAATTAAGGTGGTGACAGGTGATTGATTCTTCTAGAGGCTCTGCAAGAGGAATTGCCCCTTGACTTTCTGCTGGATTTTGGTGATTGTTGTCAAACCTGGGCAACTCTTGGCCTGTAGATACTCTAAACTCTGCATCCATTGCCCTCTTCTCTGTATCTGTGTCCTTTTATGTCTCTTATATGGACATTTTCACTGGATTCTGGGCCCTCTCTAACACTGTATGATTTTGTTTCAATTCTTAGTTACACCTGCAAAGATGATTTTTAAATATGGTTCACTCTCAGATTTAGGATACGCATGAATTTGGAGGAAACACTGTTTGCCCTACTGCAATGATTCATTTTAAAGTCTAGAAATAGGTCATTTATTTCTGAAGATTTCTTAAAGAAAACAATCTTTGTTTCCTTTTTAACAATCTGAAGTTGTATAATATAAACTCATATCATTATTTTTTATCAAATGATATAAGAATGGTTATATAACTACTTGCACTAAAACAATACAGTATTATTTTCTGTGCCCCAATTTAGAAAAACTAAATATACTTACCTAAATGCAATGAGATCCAACCAGTCCATTCTGAAGGAGATCAGCCCTGGGATTTCTTTGGAAGGAATGATGCTAAAGCTGAAACTCCAGTACTTTGGCCACCTCAAGCAAAGAGTTGACTCTTTGGAAAAGACTCTGATGCTGGGAGGGTTTAGGGGTAGGAGGAGAAGGGGACGACAGAGGTGGCTGGATGGCATCACTGACTCGATGGACGTGAGTCTGAGTGAACTCCGGGAGTTGGTGATGGACAAGGAGGTCTGGCGTGCTGTGATTCATGGGGTTGCAAACAGTCGGACACGACTGAGCAACTGAACTGAACTGAACTGAAACTATTTTTGTTTTATTCCTAATGAAACCTGTTTACTAAAACCTATGTTGTGTTACTTTTCCTATTAGAAAGAAGGAAATCAGTTGAAGTTGCTGGCTGTCTTTGTGTTCATACAATGCTTGAAAGACTGAGCTCACACGTTCTCCAGGTGATTCTGATGCACACTAAAGTTTGAGATGTTGGAGTAGGTGGTGCAGTGGTAAGAACCCACCTGCTGATGCAAGATTCTCAAAAGAGGTGGTTTCAATCACTGGGTCATGAAGACCCCATGGAGTAGGAAATGGCAACTCACTCCAGTATTCTTCCCTGGGAAATTTCATGGACAAAGGAGCCTGGTGGGTTAAGCAACTGAGCGACTAAGCAACCAACCAATTTAGGGTAACTAGTGATTTTACTTAGGAGAAGGCAATGGCAACCCACTCCAGTACTTTCGCCTGGAAAATCCCATGGATGGAGGAGCCTGGTAGGCTTCAGTCCATGGGGTCTCACAGAGTCGGACACGACTGAAGCTACTTAGCAGCAGCAGCAGCAGTGATTTTACTTGCATGACTGATTTATTTCTTGAGACAAGCCAGTAATTTAAGCATTAATTACAAATCCAGAATAGAAAGCTCCAGGTGAAATGACTCGTGTGAGAAAATTCACTGACTTTCTGGCAGAGATGAATCAAATATTTATTTGTGTCATTCAATACAATATTTTCTCAGTCTCATGAACTAAAAAAAAAAGTGGGATAAATACAGAATTGAATAATATGTAGTCCTCCAACTTCATCTGCCTGGAGTATGTTTCACTTACATTTTCTCTTTCCTTTTATTTTAGGCTGAATGTAGCAGGCAAAGCCAATACTCAGTCCTAGACACCAATACCATCACCTGCCAGGGAATTCTGTCTCACTTCATATTCTGCTTCCCAGCTATGTGCTCCAGTGAACCCTGGCACTTGGAGGACCCAGTTTGCTGAAGTACTGTTCTGATCTCCACAGTCAGATCACTTTCATCCTACAAGGAAATTTTCGGTGAAAAGGAAATGCAGGGAAATTTAGATGGGGATATTTAGATTTATGACCTTTGAAGGATGTATCTCTCCTGTAAAAATGGGTGTTTTGCATTCATAGGTTGACTGCACATGGGGGAAAGTTGTTCTTATCCTATGTATAACAAACAAACATCAAAATAGTCAACCTTTCAAATATTGGTCTTTACTAATCAATAGAAACTGTGAATTACAACTCAAAATAAAGAGAATTTTAATTGCCCTTTTTTTCATCTTGCCTGCCAAGTTTATTTATTTATTTATTTTTACCTAGAAAATGCAAAAGGAAATCATGAGTTGAAAATAAAATGACTAATTTATGGATCAGATTATATAGACCAAAAAGGAGATTTTATAAGCATGTAAAAGCAACCACTCAGGTCTCTTTCAGGTCCGTTCCTAACATATCACTTTTTATCAACTTGGTATCTTCAGTTTTGTTAATTTAAGGTACTGAGGTAAATGTTATTGTCTTTCAGAGCTTTCCTGGTGGCTCAGATGGTAAAGCATCTGCCCATAATGCAGGAGACTGGGGTTCTATCTGTGGATTAAGAAGATGCCCTGGAGAAGGGAATGGCTACCCACTCCAGTATCCTTGCCTGGAGAATCCCATGGACAGAGGATCCTGGTAGGCTACAGTCCATGGGGTTGAAAAGAGTTGGACAAGACTGAGAGACTTCACTTTCTTTCTTTCTTTAGTGTTCTGTCAAAAATATTTGGCTAAATAAGTTCATGTCAAAAAAAATTCTGTTTGGCCAATATTACGGATCTGTAAATCACTGTATTTTTAAAGGTCCGTTAAAGAGACAATTTCACTACCTTGTTTAAGGGGAGATACTCTAAAGAGAACTAACAATGCTTAAAATTGCTTTGCCCCCAAGACCAACAACACAGGTATAGCAAGTTATGCAAAAAAGCTCTGGAGTATGAACAATACGATCACTTAAAAAGTCTTGTAAGAGTAACTCAATTACCCACATTTAGATATCATCAATACTTCAAGGAGGATTAGAGCACACCTTGATTTTATTTTCCATGGTTAGTCAATCTCTTAAAGAGTGTGAAGTTGTAAAATGTCACATTACAGAAAAGAATGCCAGTAAAGCAGATCCCAGTGAAAGTGTTTTCTCGACTTAATGCTGAATGTTGCACATAGAAGTTCTCAGTATTTGCACTGACCTAGGTTAAATAACATTTCAGATTACAGGGCATATTCTACCATCCTAAATGGAAAACATTTCTCATTAATCTCAGTTTTCTTGCCTTTAAAATAGAATAATAGCATTGTGGCATTACAAGGATTTTAAAATATAAATTTAAGGACTTTGAATTTATCTCAAAATGCCTGTGCTATTCAAAATGTTAAAAGTGGCCACATATAGCATTTAAATAATTAAAATTAATTTATATTAAATGAAATTAAGTATTCAGTTGTAATAGTCACATTTTAAATCTTCCATAGGCAGAATCAAGCTAGTTGCTACTATAAAGTACAGCAGAGAGACTACCAGAGAAGGCAATGGCAACCCACTCCAGTATTCTTGCCTGGAAAATCCCATGGAGGGAGGAGCCTGGTAGGCTTCAGTCCAAGGGGTTGCTAAGAGTCAGACAAAACTGGACGACTTCACTTTCACTTTTCACTTTCATGTGTTGGAGAAGGAAATGGCACCTGCTCCAGTATTCTTGCCTGGAGAATCCCAGGGATGGGGGAGCCTGGTGGGTTGCTGTCTATGTGGTCGCACAGAGTTGGACATGACTGAAGTGACTTAGCAGCAGCAGGAGCAGCAGAGAGACTATCACAATAAGCTCTATATGAGAGTGCTGGTATAGGTTCTGGAACTGGGAAATAAGTGCCTGGTGTTTGGCATGGGGATGACATCCAATTTGCATTTTATTTGTGTAAAATGTAGTGTGAAGAATGGCTTGATGGGTAGACAGAGACTTAAGCGAGGGAGATCCAGGTGGTACCCATACTGGATTTCTGACTCCCACTCCTGGGAGACTTTCTTGACTTCTGCAGTCTGAAACAGGTCCTACTCTTCTGTCCACCTGTGGCTGAATGCATTTTTCACATGCAAAGCCCCAGTCGATATTTTATTCTTAGGATGTAACATTAACACTCATCCTTTGTAAAGTGAGGTCTATCATCTTGCATACCCAGGAAGCTATAGATTATTGGGAAGTGATATTGCATGAATTCTGAGGCAGAATCATAAAGGGTGATGAGCTGACATTTACCTTAGGAGTCTCAAGTTTATGCAGAGGAAGTTTGTCATTACTTAAATGGCGATGCTGAGAAATTATGTACAGAGCACACAGAGATAAAAAAAGATAACTGAAAGGCTCCCATTTTTCTAGTCCCAGCAACTTGAGTGTTCCTGGCCCAGATACCTTCAGGTGAGTCCAGTGGAGCCAAAGAGCTGTTATTAACAAACTCTGTCCAGATTGTACATTTATCAGCAAAATAAGTGTTTTATCCACTAAGTTTTAGAGTGGTTTGTTACACAGTTTTGTAACAGCACTTACAGTATATTGTGCTATTTAGTTACTAATTAGGCTTTATTTGATTACTATACTTATTTCCCTATATAATCAACTCCCAAACATTATTCTTAAAATCAGGAGTTAATGTTGTACCTCCAATGCCTTGATAAATGCCCAGTATTCAGTAAAAGATAATCACAAGCTTCATTTAAGAGCATGAGGTAATTCTCTCTTGGCTATCATTATATGGTCTTAATAACCAAGGTAAACAGGAGCAAGCTATAACAATTTATCTTCTAAGGTGGGAGTATCCATCAGGATAGTAAGAGAAACTTAAAACTGCAAAAGTTTGGAATTGTTATTCTTTTTTGTCTTCTATAAGCCTCTTCTTATACTAAAGCTTCTGTATTTCTAGTATATATATAATTTACCTATTATAAAATGAACATAGAGTTATCATGAATTTTATTATTAGGAAGCATATAATAGAAGAAAATACTAATATATACCATGATTCTTTGATACATTGCATTAAATTGAATAAAAAGCAGGAAATAAAGGACCTTTCATAGCTCTAAAGAGTTCATTTGATAATTCAACTATCTGATTATTCAGTGACTAAAACAACAAATCCACTCGATAGTAATGTTGCCTTTTCTTCTCTGATTCAAAGCCTACTTCCTTCCAACTAGGGTCTCAGTCATATTGAAAATCAACAGAACAAGACTGCCTCTGGTTCTTTCACAACTGCAGGAGCGAGCATTTCGGAATTAAGGAAAGCAATTTTCACTTGACTCTAAACTTGACTTAGTGCTGGTGTGCTCTGAATGTGTTAGATGTGTGAATGCTTGCCTTTTGACCTATTGCATACTTGTGGGTTTCCTAAGAGATCTCTCTGACCTAACGAATGTGAGACATGCTCCACATCTCATCCTTTAACCAGTCAGAATCAGCATCCAGATGTAAGCTTTTATCTCTGCTTACTGAGTGTGCTTATTAATTATATCTCCCAGCTTGACCAGGCTGTGGGATAATTAGTTGCTTGGTCAAACATTGATCTGGATGCTTCTGTGTGGGTGGTTTATATTGAGATTAACTTTTGAATCAGTAAACTGAGTAAAACAGAGTACCCTCTCTGGTGGGGGTGGACCTCATTCAATCAGTTGAAGGCTCAACATCACAAAAGGGCTGACTTTTTCCCAAGTAAGAGATAGTTATTCCTGCCTAATGATTTGTGGACTAGGATTTTGACTTTGTCTTGCTTTCATACTGGAATTGAAATATTGATTCTTCTTGGGGCTTGGACTTGTCAGCTTTTACACTGGAATTATGCTGTTAACTTTTCTGATCACAGGCCTTTGGATTCAGATTCTCAGACTGGAACTGCACCACTACCTCTCCTAGGGCTTGAGGTTATTGATGACCTCACTTGGCAAGTACTGGAACTTGTTCAGTCTCCATAATCATATGAGCCAATGTCTAATCTATCTATCTTGATACATGTCTATTATTGGTTATGTTCCTCGGGAATAACACTGAAGATGTCTTTCCTTGAAGGAAGACCTCTTGAGTGAGGTCCTTTGAAGCCCACTCAAATCTGGCTACTTTCTGAAATCCTGCTTGATTCAGGAGAAACCCATCAACAGTAAAAAAAAAAAAAAAATACAACTTTTTTTGTTGTAGACTTCTCTATTCACCCTCCAATCAAGGTAGATCAAGCCAGTCTCTCTCCTTCATATTTCTTTAATGATCAAGTGTCAGAAGCAAAAAAAAAAAAAAAAA
>NW_011494782.1:672282-677778 GCF_000754665.1 Bison bison bison | reverse complement strand
AAGAGGTACAAATGTAAAAATGGTAAACCATTAGATCAATCATCATTACAGAGCATCTTATTAATCATGGTAAGTACTTGGGCATTGTTGTGTATGATGTGTGTGCGTGTGTGTGTGTGTAAAATGGAACCCAATTAAGGTTTGGAAGGCTGAACAATACCATAATTAGAACTAATTTAAGGAGACTAATCTGATAGCAAACAGACTTGAGTGTCCAAAAGACTTATTTGTATTATGTTCACTCAACTGTCCATAATATATTACTTAGTCTATTACAAAGGGTTATATAGTAATTTAAAGGACTATTTCAATATTATCAAAAGAACATGTTCCAAAAAGTAATTCATAAGTTAGACATTTGTAAACAAATTTGTAAATTAGCCTTTCCAATATGTAAACATTGTATTAATGAATCATAGTAGACCCAAAATGCCTCTTTCTTCTCATGTCCAGCCCCAACAAAGTGATGATTAAGTGCATCATTCCACTGACATCCAAGTGTGAGTCTGGACACCGAAGTGACTTACGTTTCTTCTTCATCACTACAATATGTCCATTATTTAGGAAGTTGCCTACTTTACACAAGATAATGAGTTTCTCAGATATCTTTAATGTGTGGAACTGTATCAACAAGTAAGGAAAATTTAAATCCCATAGCTACTTTGAGTAAGAAAAATATAATATGGGTGAAAAGAAACTCGAACAACCAATGGGAAGACTGAGAGAACCAAGGAAGACAAAACAGTTTTGGGGAAGTTTGATAAAGCAGAGAGTCAGGGATGTTACCACAAGAACTGACGTGCTTAAGGTTCAAGAGCATTAATGTTTAAGTTTGTTTTGGAACACAGCTTCCAGTATGTAATTTTTTCTCGAGTTCTCAAGCTCTACATTTTGTGGTCTGATTGGACTGTTGTAACAAAAGTTTATAGATTGAACTGGAGTAGAAAATGGCAATCCACTTCACTGTTCTTGGCTGGAGAATCCCATGAACAGAGGAATCTGGCAAGCTACAGTCCGTGGGTTTGCAAAGAGTCAGACATGACTGAGTGACTGAGCACGCACATAGATCAGGTGCCGTAAGCCAAAGACATTTATTTTTCATAGTTTTGGGGGGTGGGAAATTAAAAATCAGTGTGCTGGTCATTTAAGTTCCTTATGAGAGCCCTCCCTGGCTTGCTTCTCTATGTGTCCTTACATCCGCAGACAGAGAAATTTATCTTTTTCTTCTTACATATCCAACAATCCCATAACGAGAACCACATCATTATCAACCCTAATTGCCTCCCAAGGTTTCTATCTCCGCATTTGGTGTTAAAGCCTCATAATACGAAGTTTCAGAGACACCAATATACAGCCCATAGCACTGCCTTTCCAATTTTGTATAATTCTGCTGACCAGTAAAATCTAACCAGATTTCCTATTGATGGACGAGAGTGGAAAATCCTTTTATCTGGCTTTTTACTCCTGAAGAAAGCTGTTGGGTTGAGTATTCTATAAATGTCAATTAGATCTTGTTGGTTTATGGTGCTATTGAGTTCTTCTATATAATTACTGGTTATCTAATTGTTATGCCAATTTTTGTGAGAAGATTGCTGAAGTTTCCAACTGTACTTATGGATTTGTCTATATCTCATTTCAGCTTTATCAATTTTTACTTCATGTATTTTATAGTTCTATTGTTTGGAACATAGATTTTGAGATTGCCATACCTTCTAAGTGAAATTTATCATTATAAAATGTACCTCTCTTTAGGAATTTTTTTTTTTTTTGGTCTGAAGCATAATTTACCTGGCATTAACATAGCCACTACTGCTTTCTTTTGATTAAACTTCACATGGTTTCACTCTGACAATCTCTTGCCTTTTAAATGGTACATTTAAGCCATTTAAATCTAACGTAATTATTAATGTACTAGAGCTTAAGTCTGCTTTTTAAATTTTTCCTCTGTTCTCTTAGCTTTATATTTTTTCTGTCTTCTTTTACCTGACTCTCTGAGGGTTACTTGAACTTTTTTTTAGAATTCAATTTATCTCTTGTGTTTTTTAGTATGTTTCTTTATATAGTTTTTAAGGGTTGCTCTATATCATATATGCATTACTTATCATAGTCTACTACTGTTAACACTTTATTAGTTATAATCAAGTGTAGAAACCATTCTTCCTTTATGTCCCTTCATCTCCTCCATTTATAACATAATTATCTTAGATAGTTTCTTTAAATGAATTTTAGATACAACAACAAAGCATGATCTATTAAAGAAAAAACTAATGTTAGACTTGATGAAAATTAAATAGCACTACTATGTGAAAGAAAATACAAAGAGGATTGAAAGACAAGCCAGATTTGGAGAAAATATTTTCAAAACACATATCAGATAGGGGACTTAAATCCAAATACACAAAGAACTCTTAAAACTCAGTGATAACAAAATAAGAAACTCAGTCAAGAAGATAAACAAAACATTTGAATAGTCATCTCACCAAATAAGATACACAGATGTAAAATAAGGATATGAAAAGATGCTCAACATCATATGTCTTAAGAAAATTGCAAATTAGGATAATGAAATACAACTACATTAGAATAGATAATTTTTTTAAAAGACACACGCTAGCCAAGATAGAGCAACAAGAGCTCTCATTCATTGCTAGTGGGAATGCAAAACACAATAGTCACTTTGGAAGATAGTTCAGCAATTTACAATAAAACCAAAATAACATTGCACACAATCCAGCAATAGCACTCCTTGGTATTTACCCAAAGAAACTGAAAAGTTTTGTCTACACAACAACCTGGATATGACTGTTTATACTAACTCTATTTTAAAACCTATGGACTTTTTACTTAATAATAATTTATAAATCACCAAAATTTGAAAGCAACCAAGATGTTCTTCAGACCATGAATGGTAAGTAAACTATGGTATATCTGAAAGTGAAAGTCACTCAGTTGCATCTGACTCTTTGTGACCCCGTGGACTATACAGCCCATGGAATTCTCCAGGCCAGAATACTGGAGTGGAGTAGCCTTTCCCTTTTCCAGGGGATCTTTTCAACCCAGGGATCAAAACTAAGACAAACATTCTTCAGTTCTAAAAAAGACGTGAGCTACTAAACTCTAAGACATGAAAGAACCATAAGTATATACTATTAATTTAAAGAAGACAGTCTAAAATGGCTGCTGCTGCCGCTGCTGCTAAGTCGTTTCAGTCGTGTCCGACTCTGTGCGACCTGATAGATGGCAGCCTACCCGGCTCTCCAGTCCTTTGGATTCTCCAGGCAAGAACACTAAATGGGTTGCCATTTCCTTCTCCAATGCATGAAAGTGAAAAGTGAAAGTGAAATCACTCAGTCGTGTCTGACTCCTAGCGACCCCATGGACTGCAGCCTACCAGGCTCCTCAGTTCATGGGATTTTCCACCCAAGAGTACTGGAGTGGGTTGCCATTGCCTTCTCTGCTGAAAAGGCTACACACTGTATAATTCTGATGACATGACATCGAAAAGGAAGCAAATCTATAGAGATGGTACAATGGTACGTGCTAGTGAGGCGCTGGGAGGGAAGGGTTCACAGGAGAGGGAGAGATGAATAGATGAAACACAGGGTAAATTACTCTGTATGATCCTATATTGCTAGATACATGACATAACACATTTATCAAAATGCACATAGCTGTAGAACACAAAGAGTGAACCTTAAACGACATGTGCTCAGTTGCTCAGTTAAGTTCACTTCTTTGAGACCCTTATGGACTGTAGCCCACCAGGTTCCTCTATCCATGGAATTCTCCAGGCAAGAACACTAGAGTGGGTAGTCATTCCCTTCTCCAGGGGAAATTCCTGACCCAGGAATCGAACCCAGGTCTCCTGCATTGCAAGCAGATTCTTTACTGTCTGAGGCACCAGGGAAGCCCAAAGTAAGCTATAAACTATAGTTGATAAAATATATGAATAATGGTTCATTTGTGCCCCCACTAAAAGATGAGGAAATGTGCAATCTGTATTATTTGGGGTAGGGATAGTATAACACTTATACACGTACAAGATTATTAAAAATGCACATTAAAGTATACCAACACAAAGCAGACTAACGGTTGCCCCTGATGTAAACAGATTGAAAGATGGACTACACAGGGGCATGAAAACTACTTTTGTCATGATTAAACGTCTAAAAAATATTGCTTAGTGGGTCTGATTATATAAATTTATGACTAGCAGAAGGAAAAGAAATTTCTGGATCTTGAGTCCTTTTCAGTGTTAGTTCCCATGATAAGCACCTAATACATACTGTTTCTAACCCTCTCAGTAACCAGGAGAGGTAGCAATTGCCTTCATTTTACTGATGATGAAACCCAGAATTTGAAAATTGGGCAAAGACCCTAGTATTAAATGTGCAGTTAAAGAAAAATATTCAGGGAAATTATACATATCCACTTTAGTTTAATGAGTGTATAAAATTGTCAAAATGTGTTGGGGGCCAGAGTGAGGTACTCCGCCTGTGGCAAAGGTCATGAGGAAGGAGGCTCGACATACGCAAAGGCAGGATCGAGCCTCAGGAGTCCCCCTGGAACTCCTCAAGCATCTACCCCCATAACCAGAGCCTGCCTACTTTACTACTTTGTGCTCTCACCTACACCTCTGACTTTACGGGGGGCTGTCCCCCACGTCTTTCAGAGAAGGAGTTAACCTAGAGCTCCAGTTAATAAAAACTCCTGGGTGTGACAAGAGTGTTTTAACCTACAAACTCCTCTGAAGGTTCTCTGGCCTGCCTGACAGGCTTGTCCAGCCACATGTGATGGCTCACAGCCTCACAACCGTGAGAGGCACGAGATGCTTTAAACCTTCTAAAAACAGGTTCCTTAGAAAAGTTAGAAAACTATTAGTATAAGTATAATGGGCTGATTAGAAATTGTATTGGTGAAGGGTTTTTCATTTGTTGAGCCAATGTTTGTTGCTAAGTCTCCACATCCCCTGCCTTTACACACGTTAATGAGTATATAGAAGAAATAAGTATTAACCTTTGATATTAATCACGTTAGACCTTAGGCTAAGTAAATTCTTTCCTTAACTAAAACCCACTATACCCTCACCCTATAGGAATGTAACTTTATTTGGGTGGTGTCTGTTTTAAGAATAATCACCCCTGGAGAAATAAGTGTCCTGGTTGACTGACTGTTGTCACAAGGAGAGGGTCATAAACTGTCAGCAGGCCCCCTGGCCAGAAGATGATGTAACACCCCTAAGACCTCTGTATACATTTGTATGAAGCACCTGACTTGGAAAAAAGTCAGGACTGCTGACCCCGCATGACTTTTGCATAACATCTCGGTGTATAAAAGTAGACCATGGAAAATAAAGAATTGGGATCAGTTTCTCGAAATACTGGTCTCCCCATGTCACTCTCTCTCCCACTCTGGCTGAGTCTCCATCTGGAGCGCGGAACTCACCATGCTTACTAATTATGCCTGGGCTTCTAAGATCCAACTGGGGAGGCCTCA
>NW_011494782.1:644039-672182 GCF_000754665.1 Bison bison bison | reverse complement strand
TAAGTGGTGCAAGCTTCTTGTCTTGAAGTTTTATTGGTCTCCTGCGTAAACCAAGCTACTCAGCCTCTTTTCTCCACTGAATTTTCCTACTGAGCTATCCTCATCCTATTACTCTTTATATCTTTGATAAAATATTTAAATAAATAGGTCGCCAATGCCATCCCTGCTTCGAATACCCTGGATCAGCCGGGGCTGGACCCCGGCAAAAATGGATCAAATTGTACATTTTAAATGTATACAGACTTCTTATATATTAGTCCTCAATGTTGATTTCTAGAAAGGCAACATTATATCTTTGGCCAACATAATGCTTCTACCTTTTGAAAAAATGAGTACACCTAGGTCATATGGTGGTTCTATTTTTAGTTTTTTGAGGAAACTCCATAATGTTCTCCATAGTGGCTGTATCAATTTACCAACAGTATAGGAGGGTTCCACTCTCTCCACACCCTCTCTATCATTTATTGTTTGTGGGTTTTTTGATGATGGTCATTCTAACTAGTGTGAGATGATGCCTCACTGTAGTTTTGATTGACATTTCTCTAATAATTAGAGGAAACCATAATTCAGAAAGATACATGCATCCCAATTTTCACTGCAGCACTATTTACAATCGTCAGGACATGGAAGCAACCTAAATGTCAATCAATAAAGGAATGGATAAAGAAGATATGGTACATATAAACAATATAATTCAGCCACCAAAAGGAATGAAATAGTGCTATTTCAGGGAAGTGGATACACCTAAATACAAGTGAAGTAAGTCAGAAAGAGAAAAAAAGAAAAAAATTCTTGCTTGTTGAATCCCTTGGACAGAGGAGCCTGGCGGGCTACAGCCCATAGGGTCACAAAGAGTTAGGGATGACTGAAGCATCTACACTTATATGTAAAATCTAGAAAAATGGTATAGATGAGCTTATTTGCAAATCAAAAATATAGACACAGATGTAGAAAGCAAATTTATGGATACCAGGGGGGAAAAGGGAAGTGGGATGAATTAGGAGATTGGGATTGACATATGTGCACTAATACCTATAGAATAGATGCTGAGTAGACCTTATTGTATAGCACAGTGAACTCTACCTAGTGCTCTGTGGTGACCTACACTGGAAGAAAATGTGAAAAAGAGGGGGTATATGTACACATACCAGTGATTCAGTCTGCTCTATGGCAGAAACTAACATGGCACTGTAAAGCAGTTCTACTCCAATAAAAGAATGATCAACAATAGAACTTCTTATGTTAACTAATAAGGAAAGGAGATGAGAGAGGAATTGGTTGACATAGTTAAGTGTAGGCAACAAATCAAGGAAGGAAATTATGTGGCTACTAAAGCAGTCACATATGCATGTGGGTATAGGGTTATAGTTAGTACCATTCTGGTTGTATACCCACCCCAACATTCATTCCCTTTGATGGCAGCCAGATCTTCTGCCATTTGGGGGTACTTTTCCTAGTGTAGTGAGCCTTTCATTCTGAAAAGGTCTGAGAGTTGGAACCATTACTAACACTTCTTCATTAAATTTCTGTAGGATATCTTTATCACTTACCCTGGAATAGTAGAATTTTAAGACAGGTCCCTTCAATTCCACCTCCTCTTCCTGTGGTAGTTGAGGCATCAGATAGTGGATATAACTAGAAGCCTTAAAGTCCTAGATTTCTATCCCTACCTCTGTCTCCCAAAATATCTGATCTCGACTCCCAGGGAATATTTTTATTCTGGTATAAATTGCAATTTAAACAGTTTTTCTTTTATAGTCATTTCGCTCTCTTTTCCTCAAAATCTGTTTCCCTAGACTTGTGGACACAAATCAAATCATAATCTCCTCAATGATTTAAACATTTGTAAGCAAAAGCCAGGAAGGCAAGTGCCTACAGGCACCTCTGCCTTCTGCCAAAACATAAATCTTCCCTAAGGCACAGAAGACAAGTGCTTACATATGGAAGAAAAAAACTGAAAAATATTTAGAGGAAAATAAAGCAAAACAACTCTTTCACTTCTCAGAGTGTGTTATGATTTAAAAAAAATATAGATAGATGTGACAATAGCTGTGTGTGTGTGTGTGTGTTAGTAGCTCAGTCATGTCCAATTCTTTGTAATCCCATGGCCTGTAGCCTGCCAGGATCCTCTGTCCAAGGAATTCTCCAGGCAAGAATATTGGAGTGGGTTACCATTTCCTTCTCCAGGACAGAGATAGCTGTAGAGATAGAGATAGGCCTCCAGGAACACAAACCGTGTCAAATTCAAAATCTGATCTTCAAGCTATTCTCCCAAACAGTTTTCTGCCTTTTACAAATATTTCTCCTTCCTTTCATTTCTACTGAGTCTCTCTAACTCCAAATTATATTCACAATAGCTCCTTTATTAATATGTCAGAAAAATTCAGAACTAGAAACAGTGCAGTTTGAATAGTTCAGTTGGGTATTTTTATTGAGGTATATAATGTAAAAACCTTAAAACTAAATGATATTTTCCAACAACTGATCAGACATAAACTAAAGAAAAAACATTTCCACAAAATTAACCAAAAAACAAAAGTGTTTCATCATTTATTCATTTGATCTTTAAGTGCCTACACTGTATAGGGATTGCACTGTCCTAGAAGCATAGTCATTTCTGAATTAATATTGAAAAAACTCATTTACTGACTGTTGCACTTCATACCAGAGCCGCTATTGGTGCAAAGCTTCTTCATTCAGTATGTGGAGCTCTGTTTGGAGAACTTATTCTCAAATATTTAAAATGGACTTTATTAAACACAGGTAACTTAATTAAATTAAAGTAAAACTTTTAATTAAATACCATTAATCCAGACTTGCACTCTGAGGTGATTTTATTATCAAAGAGAAATTTTTCTAAATACAAAAGTTAGTAAATATATGGGAAATATAAATAAAAGACTGAACTTTCCCCCTTGGAATATGTGTGGAGTGTTTGGGTACAGTCTCTGCCAGCGTTTAGCTTCAAGCCTAGATCTTCCCCCTAAAAAATAAAATAAAATCCTGGCATTTCAGCTTTGCCTATGTAGTTTAAATTTACAATAGATGAAGGACAATAACAACTGGTCAAATTTTCTTCATTTTTGTGTAGGAATTTATTCTTAGTTTTTTTTTTTTTTTTTAAAGAAAAAAAAATCCTTATGGTGGCGCTTAGCGCCGCCTTTCCCCAGACCTTTGCCACCTTTGCCGTGTCCAGACATGGTTTCACGAAAAGTAAACCAACAGCAACTCTTTTTTTTTTCCTACTAATCTTTATGAAAAAGGACAGATATATATTTCTTCACATCCACATTTTGGCAGTAAAGCACCCAGCACAGAAGAACAAAGTATCTTTTATAAGTATTACTAACAATTTCTGGTTTTATGACAGAAGATGTAGACACACACACATATACACCCACACATAGAGAAATGAGTACACGCTTTAGATTTGGGATTTTTTTCACCAGAAAACCATGATCAAATAAAAAATAAAACATATTTGTATGAAAGTATTTTCCTATTACTTTTTTTTTTCATGAAAATGATTTTGACTAGCAAATTGTCCAGTTAGAAGGGCCAATAACCACTTACCTTACCCAACTGTCTTTTAAATGCAGAATGTGATGTATATTCAATATCTAAGCAGACACAGCTATAGCTACACTGTTTTATAAACATCATAGCTACACTGTTTTATAAACATCAGTAAAGACAAACCTTTTACCTATGTACTGTCACATAAATATCCTACTCTTCATAAATGATTTGACTATCTGGAATCAAAGACAAAGGGGTCCGATGTCAGTGCTTGATCAACTGCATTTCCAATGACAGTCTTCAACATTTTTACAGTATGTTAGAAAAGACACCTGTATAATGTATCTCAAAGTGTTTTTGTGTTCACTGACCCCCTTGCCACCAACACTGCAACAAGTGTTTTCTGGTATACAAAACATTTCATGATAACATTTTAAAGAAAAGAGGTGAAAGCAAGGATATATTCAAAAGGAAATTTTCTTAATATAAAAAACAGGCTCTCTGAATTTTCTTAATGTAATTGTAGTTGTAATTTAATTTCCTATGTATCATCTTGATATATTAATTAAATTAGAAATATAGGAGAATGGGGATTTCCCTGGCAGTCCAGTGGTTAAGACTTTGTGTTTTCACTGCAGGGGCATGAGTTTGACCCCTGATCTGGGAACTAAGATTCCCACATGCCGCATGGTGGGGCCACAAATAAAACAAAAGGAATACAGGATGCTTGGGGCTGGTGTACTGGGATGACCCAGAGGGATGGTATGGGGAGGGAGGTGGGAGGGGGATTCAGGATTGGGACCATGTGTACACCCGTGGTGGATTCATGTTGATGTATGGCAAAACCAATACAATATTGTAAAGTAATTAGCCTCTAATGAAAATAAATAAATTTAAATTTAAAAAAAGATTAAAAAAAGAAAGGAAACAGGAGAATGGGAACTTCACTAAAAAATATACAGCTTTCTAATTACAATGCATTTTTAACTGGATTATCAGTTGCCCATGACCACAGAAATTGACTTAATTTATGTTAGGAACTGAACAGAACTAAAAATTTAAGAAATGCTGAATCAAGTGACAAAAATTAGGCTAACTGCATTCAATTTCTTGAAGGCAGAGTTAGAAAAGGGGGAAAAAGAGGGATGAAGGAAACAACTAATTGATGATCTCCCAAATTATAAATATGCTATATTTCTTAATTAAAAAAAAAAGACAAATGACACTATAAACTGCTGTGTTGCATGTGAAATTTTAACATAAATTGTAGAAGACACTGTTTGTATCCTGTCCTATATCCTCTAATCCTTAACTTTGAACTTCTAGCTTTAGCGTTTCTTTGTCTGAAGACTTTCTTTTTATTTAACTTGCAGTTTGGTTGATTTTAAATATCGTGTTACTTTGAAGCGCACAGCAAAGTGATTCAGTTATACATTTATATACAAATATACAATTAAAAGACGCTTACTCCTTGGAAGGAAAGTTATGACCAACATAGATAGCATATTCAAAAGCAGAGACATTACTTTGCCAACCAAGGTCCATCTAGTCAAGGCTATGGTTTTTCCAGTGGTCATGTATGCATGTGAGAGTTGGACTGTGAAGAAGGCTGAGCGCCAAAGAATTGATGCTTTTGAACTGTGATGTTGGAGAAGACTCTTGAGAGTCCCTTGGACTGCAAGGAGATCCAACCAGTCAATTCTAAAGGAAATCAGTTCTGATTGTTCATTGGAAGGAATGATACTAAAGCTGAAACTCCAGTACTTTGGCCACCTCATGTGAAGAGTTGACTCATTGGAAAAGACTCTGATGCTGGGAGGGATTGGGGGCAGGAGGAGAAGGCGACAACAGAAGATGAGATGGCTGGATGACATCACCGATTCAATGGACGTGAGTCTGAGTGAACTCCAGGAGTTGGTGATGGACAAGGAGGCCTGGCGTGCTGCAATTCATGGGGTAGCAAAGAGTCAGACATCACTGAGCGACTGAACTGAATACATATATGTAATTGTAATATACTTTGCCATTATACATTATTACAAGATATTGAATATAGTTCTTGGTGCTATGCCATAAATCCTTATTGTTCTTCTGTTTTATATATAGTGGAATGTATTTGGTAGTCCCAAACTCCTAGGTTTTCCCCAATCTCTTTCTCCTTTGGTAATGATACATTTGTTTTCTATGTCTATGAGTCTGTTTCTATTTTATAAAATGTTCATATGTATTGTTTTTCTATATTCAAAATTTAAGTGATATCATATGATATTTGTCTTTGTTTGGCTTACTTCACTCAGTATGATAAATTCTGGGTTCATCCATGTTGCTGCTAATGGCAGGATTTTAGTCTTTTTTGTGGCTGAATAAAATCCCATTTTATACATGTACCATATCTTCTTTATCCATTCATGTGTTTCAGTTGATGGACACTTACAATCCTTCCATGTCTTAGTGCTGTTATGAACACAGGGGTGCACATATCTTTTTGAATTGCATGTTTCATCTGTTTCAGATGTGTGCTCAAGAATGAGATTGCTGGATCACATGGTAAATTTAGTTTTAAGGAATCTCTATGCTCTCCTTCTTCAACAATCATAATGGCTGCCAATTTTTATTTCCACCAACAGTGTATTAGGGTTTCCTTTTCTCCACATCCTTACTGATGTTTATTATTTGTTGACTTTTTGATGATGGTCATTCTGACTAATGTGAGGTGATACCTCATTAGGGTTTTGATTTGCATGCCTCTAATAATTAATGATGTTGAGCCTCTTTTTGTGTGCCTGTTGACCAACTGTATGCTGAAGACTTTCTCTTGATCCTGGACTTTGCTTTGTCAGGTGCTCAGGATACCAATCATAATCTCTCCAATGGTTTTAAGCTTTGGTAAATAAAATTCATAAAGGCATTTGTCTGCAAGAACCACTGCCTTCCTCAGAACAAATCCTCTCTAAGGAAAGAAGGCAGAGATACTGCCTTATTTATATCACTCTCTCTCTCACCCATAACAATCTCTAACCAATGACGGATGAAAGTTGGCTTATAAATGTCTCAGTTCTCTCATGCTTCAGGTGAGATAAATCTCAGCCAAGTGTTCTGTGCTATGTTTCTGGAGGTTTCCCAGAAGGATTAATCTCCAGATACCCACAGTTATAGGTGACTTGGTAACATACCCTTTTATCAGTTGCCTTTCCTTGTCTCATTTTCCATTCCTAGATAAGAGTTTTAGTCCATCTCCCAAATAAAACCCTTGAGTTGAACTTTTACTTCTGAAGATACCAAAGAAACAAACAAACAAAAAACCCTGTTTTGTCATCTGGTAACTTATTAGTTTTTGCACCAACACTAAATAAGGACACATTTAGGGTAATTACTCTACCCCTTTCCATGGACACAGGAGGAAAGAGAGAAGACAGGTAAAGACCAAAACCAAAAATATTTCTTTCTTAACCCAAAGTAATCTCCACAGCTGTCATATGCAGGCAAGTGATGAGTCAGAAAAAAAAAAAAAATTCTACTAAGATGCTTTGTTTTTTGTGACTTGGAATATTTTAATTCCTCACTGAGTTCTTGTTCCTTTATTTTAATGACATGTGAAATGATAATTTAGAACATGGACTTTCATCCAAGATGTCAGAGAATTTATGTGGGAGTCTGTTATTTCCTTTATCTCACTATGAAATCTCTATATCTATTAATTTGTGTTCTAAACTGTAGGTATTGACATAACCTTTTATTGTTATTCATAACTTTCTCAAGGAAACTGTAGCCATATGCAATCATTATTTTATTTTTTTATCAAAAATATTTTTTGGTTATTAGCTTTGACTATTTAAACGGATTAGCATATATATATATATAAATTATGGCTTGAGAATTACTAAGATGCTTCTGCTTTGTATGTTGTTGTTGTTCAGTTGCTCAGTATGTCTGACTTTTTGCAACCCCATGGACTGCAGTATGCCAAGCTTCCCTGTTCTACACTATCTCTCAGAACTTGCTAAGCTTCATATCTATGGGGTCCAGTGATGCTATCTAATTATCTCATCTTCTGTTGCTCCCTTTTCTCACTGTCCTCAGTCTTTCCCAGCATTAGGATTTTTTCCAATGAATCAGGTCTTTGCATCAGATATCCAAAATATTGCAGCTTCAGCTTCAGCATTAATCCTTCCAATGAATATTCAGGATTAATTTTTCTCTTTTTTTCCTGGATTGATGAGCTTGATCTCCTTGCTATCCAAGAGACTCTCAATAGTCTTCTCCAGCACCATAACTTGAAAGCATCAATTCTTCAACTCCCAGCCTTCTATATGGTCCAACTGTCAATCTATGCATGACTACTAGAAAAACGATAGCTTTGACTATGCGGATTTTTGTCAGCAAAATGATGTTTCTGCCTTTTAATACACTGTCTAGGTTTATCATAGCTTTCCCTCCAAAGAACAGAAGTCTTTTAAATTCATGGCTGTAGTCATGGTTCACAGTGATTTTTTTAGCCAAAGAAAATAAAATCTACCACAACTTCCACTTCTGCACAATCTATTTGCCATGAAGTGATGGATGGGACCAGATGCCAGGATCTTAGTTTTTTAAATGTTGAGTTTTAAGTCAGCTTTTTCAGTCTCCATTGTTTTAAACATCTGATACTCATACTCTTTAGTTCCTCTCTGCTTTCTGCCATTAGAGTGGTATCATCTGCATATCTGAAGTTGTTGTTATTTCTCCTGGCCTTTTGATTCTAGCCTGTAATTCATCCAGCCTGGCATTTTGCATGATGTACTCTGCATATAAGTTAAATATGCAGAGTGACAATATATAGCCTTGAAGTACTCCTTTGCCAATTTTGAACCAGTCTGCTTTTTCATGTCCAGTTCTAACTGTTGTTTCTTGACCTGCATACAGGTTTCACAGGAGACAGGTAAAGTGGTCTGGTATTCTCATCTGTTTAAAATTGTCCACATTTTGTTGTGTATCTTGGGCAAGTAATTTAACATATTTTTTCTTCAGTTCCTTCATTAGTAAAACCAAAGATTAAATTTTGTACAAAATTTAAATTAAATACTACAATAAAATACTTAGTACATGGCTAGGATTAGCATTGTCCAATGAGGGTGAGTTATGGATACCACCATTGCAACTAACTGTAATAAAATGGCAAGTATAAGCATTTTTCTATTAACATCTGAAGCATAAGGCACCTGTATTGCCATCAGAATCTCACATGGCAAACAGATACTTTTCCAAAATCTTTAGGGAGTGTTGAGATACACAGTGGACTGCAGGGGAAAAAAAAACAGCTTAGTTTCCCTAAACCCATCTATGTGAAAATGTTGTATAGCAATGATTGCAGCCAAGCGTTCAATTAATTTCTGTGAAGATCCCACATAAAGCATTTTTCTCAGGTTTGAATGACATTGCCTATGTTTGCAAACTCAAGTATGAGTATCAAATGTTTAAAACAATGGAGTTTTTATTATTATTATTATTATTATTAAAACAGATACAAAAATCCTTTCTACAAAGGATCCTTCTTTGTAGGATCCATCCTCCCCCCCCTCCTCCTTCAACAAGTATCAACTCAGGAAAACTTTTTTTAAAACATTGATTTGATTCTTTCTAGACACAGTGAACATAGAAAATGAAAATCCTTTTAATTATTTCCACCCTCAATGCCCAAACACAATAAAAATATAGTGGCAGAGGGAAACCAGGACCAGAAAAAATTATTACTCAAAGACAACATCAACTTTTATTTGCTTATTCCCAAATCGTCTGTATTGAGGAAAAAATTCAATAACATAAAGCATTCAGTAGAACATTTCATAAAAGACTCATGTGTACAGGGGATTGTTGGCCTCATTAATAAGTGACAACTGGACATACTTTTATATTGTAGCTACTTTTCTGAGACTTACCTTGCTCACAGGATGTGTGTATTGAACTACTTATAAGTACTTAATCACACATCAAGGAATTCAACATGGTTTCCACTAGACTTGTGGTAAATTGCAGATGCTGATGGCTTAACCATTTGTCAGTATTTTTAAAAATTGAATCTCTTCTAATTTTTTTTCAATAAAATGCAATTTCCAACATCTTTTATTGCCTCTGCCCCTAAAATGAAAAAAAATTACAAGTTAACTTGGATATACTATTATGAACCAGGAGCTACAGTGTGGAATTATGAGTTATAAAAGTGGTGAATTGATGAAAAGATTGTCTGTTTGATGTTATATTGACTAGAAAAATATATAGTTTTTGGTTTATTGGAATAAGCGTCTTCACCCTTAAAAAATAAAAAGCCAGAAGTTTATTTTACTTTTTTCTCTCTATATTACATTACTTAAAAATTTTCTTCAAGACAAATTTGTTGTTTCATAACAAAATCTCCAGTCTTGCTCCTCGGTCTTCAGTTTTCTTTCTTTTTTTCCTTAGTATTTTGCTCATACTGTTTGGGATAATATTACTAACCACTACTGGATTGTAAATCTAGTAGAAATATTTCACATCTTTTGTTATTTGACCTCTGTGCAGCATTAAACCTATGGACCATTTCTCCTTGATCTCCTCTCCTGCTGTTTGTGATCTTATTTTCTTGGCATTCTTTTTGACATTTATATCATGCTGGCTGCTGTGTTATTTTCTTTTATTATTCAGTTAAATCAATGGATCTCAAGATTTATTATCCATCATATCAATTGCAATGCCTATATAAGAAAAAAATAAAGTAAATTATTGAGTCTCATCGCCAAAGTAGATCTGAGGAATAATTTAAGATCCTGAATCTTCAAAAGATTCAGCAAATGTTCCTGATGAAATGCTTTCATTGTTAGGATCACATAACATTTCATCAGAGCTCTTAATTTACTTTAATTGTATTGGCTCATTTTATTTGCTCTCAGTCACCATGATTCCTGTTGTATCTAAAACTTCAGACTGAGACAGCCAACTGTTAGCACACATCTTCACATAATAATTCTATAGTTACCTCACCAAATATGTCCAATATTTGTATATCCTTTTTTACTCCTCAAATCTGTATATTCTATTGTTGGATTTATTTTTATTGACTAATCTGTTATCATTTGAGTGAGATATCTTAAGGATAATCCTAATTTCTTCATTATTTTCATAAGCCCCACACTGCATCCAGTATCACTCACCTCACCAGTTGTCCAGTTATTAATTAATCCTTAGTCAGAGAAAGCAGGGAAAATTAAAATAGAATTTAAATAGTATGTATTGTTTCAACTTGAGGGTGAAAATTCTGAATTTTTTTATTGAAAGAAAAATTATGTGGGAATTTTTGTGCCATTCATTCAACCATATTGCATTTCCTATTATTAAGTCAATATTTTCTTTATTAATCTTTAAACATTTAAATAAAATATATTTCTCTATATCCTTCAGTTATGTGAAATAAGATCTATAAAAGGCTTAATTATGTCTCTTGAGGTGGAATAGAGTTATCTTGAGCATCATATTATTTATGAGAAAGAAAATATTTTAAATAACCCATGAAAATAATCATTGCACAACTATCTTTCATAATATGCACAAATATGATTTGTATATGCTAGTATTTTGATTTTTGATAATTAAATTTATTATGAAACTATGATATGTTTGGGTACCAAAAATCCTAGTTATCTTTTGCAATAAATATTAACCAACCAAGTAAATAAAATAACAAGTATTTTCCATATCATAAGCTTGGATTACAATGGAGTACAAAAATTCAGTATAAAAATAGCCACACATGTCATATTTAATTTTACAGTAAATTTCATTTACTTTAAGAATTTTTCCTTTTTCATACTATAATGCCTTCCATTTACTTTTCTATAGTGTTAATCATTTCCTGATGTTGAGTTAAACAATGGTTTGCAGTAAAGATAATCTTTTTAGAATTAGATTTTTTTCCAAAAAATTATTTATAGAGAACATTTTTTTCTTCATTTGAAAAATGCAGAAAAATGGTCAAGAAAAATTTATATTTCCTGCAGCAAACCAGCTGTATGTTTTATACCATGAACAACTGTGTAAAATATGAAAATGTTTTCCAGCATTTATGAAAATTACCTTACACATTATCCAATTGCCAAAAAAAAAAGTAAAATGATAATGAGATCACTTTAATGACATCTGTTGCCCATGTCTGAAAGGAATATAATGCTGGTGCTGCCCTCTTGAGTTCCAACCCTACCTCCATTCTCCTGTCAGAAAAAGAAACAATTCACGTATAGATTTTTTTGACAAGTTCATTCAATTTTATTAATCTTTACTATTTAATTTTTCAAAACATTCATCTTAGTTTGATCTAGAGATTAAATGAATATAAATATTTATGTTCTGTCAATCCCACATTAAGACACTAAAAAGTCAGAGTTGGATTTTCCCTTGATTTAAAGGTGTTTAAGACCAGGGATCATTGCTGGCATTGAAGTTTTTGACCTAATATTAGCCTAAACCAGTATTTTGCCTAATGGATTGTTTCCAGTTTATGCCATGATTGGTTGTACAATATTGGTTTCTGATATTCTTCTTTCTTTATGTCTCAGAGATATAGACATAGATAAATTTTTCAGCACTAAAGAATTGTTAGGGGTGGTCCTAAGATGGTGGAGGAATAGGACAGGGAGACCATTTTCTCCCCTACAAATTCATGGAAAGATCATTTGAACGCTGAGCAAATTCCACAAAACAACTTCTGAAAATAGGAAGAGGACACCAGGCACCCAGAAAGGCAGACCATTGTCTTCAAAAGGAGGTAGGACAAAATATAAAAGATAAAAAGAGAGACAAAAGAGTTAGGGATGGAGTCCTGTCTTGGGGAGGGAGTCATGAAAGAGGAGAAGTTTCCAAACACCAGGAAATCGTCTCACTGGCAGGTCTATGGGGAGTTTTGGAATCTCAGAGGGCAACATAACCAGGAAGAAAAATAAATACATAAATAAATAAATAAAACCCACAGCTTACATGCCTAACAGCAACTTCCAGCAGAGAAGTAGCCTAGACACTTGCATCCGCCACCAACAAGCGGGGTCTGAACAGGGAAATGTGGGCTGCATTGCTTAGGGTAAGGACCCTGCCTGAATCCCCCGAGGACAATCTGAGGGAGCTAACATGAGATAACATGAGATAGCAACCTAAACAGTGGGATGGCCAGAGAGAAAAAAAAGAGAGAACTATCCCACAAAAAGCCCTAAACTAGGGCACTGCAGGGCCCGATCTCAGAACAAAGGACTGAGTGAATACCAGAGGTAAGCTAGCCAGCTGCGAACTGGCCCATCTCCCGCTGGAGGCAGCCATAGCCAGAAAGGGGCTATCTCGGCCCCAGAGATGGTATCATCTAACAAACTGCGAGCAGGATCCCAGTTGCTAACCATGTCTTCCTGGGATCCTGGATGGTTGACATCCACCGGGAGGGTCTCAACCAGAGATCAGTTCTCCAGAGGTGACACATGGCACACCTGAGACAGTGCTCCCGTTGCACACCCAGGAAACTGAGCAGCTGGGACCGGGGAGGTGATAAGATGCACCGTGCACCTGGGACAGTGTACTCACCAAGCACCTGGTCGCCTGAGCTGCTCGGACCTGGGAAGGGCACAAAACGCAGGCCCAACCGAGTCTGCACCTTTGTGGAGTACCTGAGAACATGAACTTGAGTGCCTTAGACCTGGGAAATGCAGACAACCCAGGGCGTGCTTTAGTCAGTCCCCCTGCAGAGCAACCTGGATCCTGAGCAGTGTAGACTGGGAAAGCACATACACTGTGAGCAGAGGCAAACCCAGTGTGGCCAAGACACTGTGAGCACTCCCCACACATGCCAGTGATATTTGTTTGCAGTATTCTTCCCTCCCCACAGCACGACTGAACAAGTGAGCCTAAATAAGTGACCACCTTCAACCCCTTGTGTCAGGCCAGAAATTAGACACTTAAGAGACTTGCAACAGAAGCCAAAATAAACAGAGGGAACTGCTTTGGAAGTGACAGGTGCAACAGATTAAAACCCTGTAGTTAGCACTAACTACATTAGAAGGGGCCTATAAACCTTGAGAAGTATAAGCTGGAACAAGGAACTATCTGAAATTGAACTTACCCCACACTGCCTACAACAGCTCCAGAGAAATTCCTAGATATATTTTTACTATTATCATTTTTTTAATTTTTAAATTTGTTCATCTTTAAGTCTTTTATTACTCTTTAATCTTCATTTTTATAACCATTACCTTGCAGAATAAAAAAAAAAAAACTATTATTAAAGCAAACTTTATACATATATTTTATAATTTTTGTGACTTTTTTTAATATTGTATTTTTGAGAGTCTAACCTCTACCCTAGATTTTTAATCTTTCCTTTTTGGTATTTGTTATCAATTTTGTACCTTTAAGAATCCAATCTTCAGTACCCATTTTTACTTAGGAGTGTGATTACTGGCTTGAATGCCCTCTCCCACTTTTGACTCTCCATTTTCTCCCCTAGGTCACCTCTATCTCCTCTCTCCCCCTTCTCTTCTCTATCCAACTCTGTGAATCTCCTTGGGTATTCCAATCTGTGGAGAGCACATAGGGATTTGATTACTGGTTAGATGGCTTTCTCCCCCTTTGATTCCCCCTCTTCTCCTCCTGATCACCTCTATCTCCCTCTTCCCCTTTCTCTTCTCCATGTAACTCAGCAAACCTTTCTGGGTGTCCCTCACTGTGGAGAATCTTTTCTCCATTAACTTAGAGGTTTTGTCATTGGTGCTGTATGGATGGAGGTCGTGAGGCTACTGTAAGAATAAGACTGCGAACAGAGGCAGGAGGCTTAAGCCCAAATCCTGAAAACACCAGAGAACTCTTGACTCCAGGGAACATTAATCCATAAGAACTCATCCAAAAACCTCCACACCTACACTGAAATCAACCTCTACCCAAGAGCCAACAAGTCCCAGAGCAAGACATACCACGCTAATACTCCAGCAACACAGGAACATAGCCCTGAGCTTTAATATGCAGGCTGCCCGAAGCCACACCAAACCAGTAAATATCTCAAAACTCACTACCGGACACTTCATAGCACTTCAGAGAGAAGAAATCAAGCTCCACCCACCAGAATACTGACGCAATCTTTCCTAACCAGGAAACCTTGACAAGCCACTCATCCAACCCCACCCACAGGGAGGAACCTCCACAATAAACAGGACCCACAAACTGCCAGAATAGAAAGGCCACCCCAAACACAGCAATCTAAACAAGATGAAAAGGCAGAGAAATACTCAGCAGGTAAAGGACCATGATAAATGCCCACCAAACCAAACAAAAGAGGAGGAGATAGGGAGTCTACCCGAAAAAGAATTCTGAATAATGATAGTAAAAATGATCCAAAATCTTGAAAACAAAATAGAGTTACAGTTAAATAGCCTGGAGACAAGGATTGAGAAGATGCAACAAATGTTTAAAAAGGACCTAGAAGAAATAAAAAAGAGTCTCTCAATAATTAAAATTCAATAAATGAGATCAAAAACACTCTGGAGGGAACTAACAGTAGAATAATTGAAGCAGAAGATAGGATAAGTGAAGTGGAAGATAGAATGGTGGAAATAAATGAAGTGAGAGGAAAAAAGAAAAAAAATAATTAAAAGAAATAAGGACAACCTCAGAAACCTCTGGGACAATGTTAAACACCCCAAAATTCAAATCATAGGAGCCCCAGAAGAAGAAGGCAAAAAGAAAGACCATGAGAAAATATTTGAGGAGATAAAGTTGAAAAATTTCCTAAAATGGGGAAGGAAATAGCCACCCAAGTACAAGAAACCCAGAGAGTCCAAAACAGAATAAACTCAAGGCTAAACACCCCAAGACACATATTAATCAAATTAACAAAGTTCAAACACAAAGAACAACTATTAAAATTAGCAAGGGGAAAATAACAAATAGCACACGAAGGGATTCCCAAAAGGATAACAGCTGATCTTTCAGTAGAAACTCTTCAGGCCAGAAGGGAATGGCAGGACATACTTAAAGTGATGAAAGAGAAAAACCTACAACTCCGATTACTGTACCCAGCAAGGATCTAATACAAATATGAAGAAGAAATCAGAAGCTGTACAGACAAGCAAAAGCTCGAGAATTCTTGTAGACAACATGCTTGGGGCTAGTGCACTGGGAAGACCCAGAGGGATGGTATGGGGAGGGAGGAGGGAGGAGGGTTCAGGATGGGGAACACATGTATACCTGTGGTGGATTCATTTTGATATTTGGCAAAACTAATACAATTTTGTAAAGTTTAAAAAAAAAAAAAAAACTTGAGAATTCAGCACCACCAAACCAGCTTTTCAACAAATGCTAAAGGATCTTCTCTAGACAGGAAACACAGAAAAGGTGTATAAACTCGAACACAAAACAACAAAGTAAATGGCAATGGGATCATACTTATCAATAATTACCTTAAATGTAAATGGGTTGAATGCCCCCAACCAAAAGACAAAGACTGGCTGAATGAATACAAAAACAAGACCCCTATATATACTGTCTACAAGAGGCCCACTTCAAAACAAGGGACACATGCAGACTGAAATTGAAGGGCTGGAAAAATATATTTCATGCAAATGAAGATCAAAAGAAAGCACGAGTAGCAATACTCATATCAGATAAAATAGAGTTTGACATAAAGGCTGTGAAAAGAGACAAAAAAGGACACTACATAATAACCAAAGGGTCAGTCCAACAAGAAGATACAACAATTATAAATACATATGCACCCAACATAGGAGCATGGCAATATGTAAGGCAAATGCTAATAAGTATGAAAGGAGAAATTAACAGTAACACACTAATAATGGGAGACTTTAATACCCCAGTCACAACTATGGATAGATCAACTAAACAGAAAAATAGCAAGGAAACACACACTTTAAATGTTACAATGGACCAGTTAGACTTAATTGATATATATAGGATGTTTCACCCCAAAACAATGAATTTCATTATTTTCTCAAGTGCACACAAAACATTCTCCAGGATAGATGACATCCTGGGCCATAAATCTAGCCTTGGTAAATTCAAAAAAATTGAAATCAACCCAAGCATCTTTTCTGATCACAATGCACTAAGAATAGATGTCAATTATAGGAAAAAAAAAAAAACTATTAAAAATTCCAACATATGGAGACTAAACAACACACTTCTGAATAACCAACAAATCGCAGAAGAAATTAAAAAAAAAGAAGAAGAAAAGAAATACACATAGAAATGAATGAAAATGAAAACAGCAACCCTAAACCTATGGGACTCAGTAAAAGCAATGCTAAGGGGAAGGTTCATAGCAATACAAGCTTACTTCAAGAAACAAGAAAAAAGTCAAATAAATAACCTAACTCTACACCTAAAGCAACTAGAAAAGGAAGAAATTAAGAACCTGAGGGTTAGGAGAAGGAAAGAAGTCATAAAAACTAGGGCAGAAAAAATGCAAAAGAAGCAAAAGAGACCATAGCAAAAATCAACAAAGCCAAAAGCTGGTTCTTTGAGAAGATTAATAAAATAGACAAACCATTAGCCAGACTCATCCAGAACAAAGGGAGAAGAAACACGTCAACAAAATTAGAAATGAAAATGGAGAAATCACAACAGACACACAGAAATACAAAGGATCATAGATAATATTATCAACAACTATATGCCAATAACATGGACAACTTGGAAGAAACAGACAAGTTCTTAGAAAAGTATAACTTTCCAAAACTGAACCAGGAAGAAATAGAAAATCTTAACAGAGCCATCACAAGCACAGAAATCAAAACTTTAATCAGAAGTCTTCCAGCAAACAAAAGCCCAGGACCAGTTGGCTTCACAGCTGAATTCTACCAAAAATTTAGAGAAGAGCTAACACCTATCCTACTCAAACTCTTCCAGAAAATTGCAGAGGAAGATAAACTTCCAGACTCATTCTATGAGGCCACCATCACCCTAATACCAAAACCTGACAAAGATGCCACAAAAAAAGAAAACTACAGGCCAATATCACTGATGAACATAGATGCAAAAATCCTTAACAAAATTCTAGCAATCAGAATCTAACAACATATTAAAAAGATCATACATCATGACAAAGTGGGCTTTATTCCAGGGATGCAAGGATTCTCTAATATTTGCAAATCAGTCAATGTAATACACCACATTAACAAATTGAAACATAAAATCCATATGATTATCTCAATAGAGGCAGAGAAAATCTTTGACAAAATTCAACATCCATTTATGATAAAAAACCTTCCAGAAAGCAGGAATAGAAGGAACATACCTCAACATAATAAAAATTATATATGACAAACCCACAGCAAACATTATCCTCAATGTGAAAAATTGAAAGCATTTCCCCTAAAGTCAGGAACAAGACAAGGGTGCCCAGTCTCACCACTACTATTCAACATAGTTTTGGAAGTCTTAGCCACAGCAATCAGAGGAGAAAAAGAAATAAAAGGAATCCAGATTGGAAAAGAAGTAAAACTCTCACTGTTTCAGATGACATGATCCTCTCCACAGAAAACCGTAAAGACTTCACCAGAAAATTACTAGAGCTGGTCAATGAATATAGTAAAGTTGTAGGATATAAAATTAAAACAGAGATATCCTGTGCATTCCTATACACGAACAATGAGAAAACAGAAAGAGAAATTAAGGAAACAATTCTATTCACCATTGCAACCAAAAGAATAAAATACTTAGGAACAAATCTACCTAAAGTTACAAAAGACCTATATATAGAAAACTATAAAACACTGATGAAAGAAATCAAAGAGCACACTAATAGATGGAGAAATATACCATGTTCATAGATCAGAAGAATCAATATAGTGAAATGAGTATACTACCCAAAGCAATCAATAGATTCAACACAATCCCTATCAAGCTGCCAATGGTATTCTTCACAGAGCTAGAACAAATAATTTCACAATTTGTGTGGAAATAGAAAAAAACTCGAATAGCCAAAGCAATCTTGAGAAACAAGAATGGACCTGGAGGAATCAACCTGCCTGACTTCAGGCTCTACTACAAAGCTACAATCATCAAGACAGTATGTTACTGGTACAAAGACAGGAATATAGATCAATGGAACAGAATAGAAAGCCCAGAGATAAATCCACACACCTATGGACACCTTATCTTTGAAAAAGGAGGCAAGAATATACAATGGAGAAAAGACAATCTCTTTAACAAGTGGTGCTGGGAAAACTGGTCAACCACCTGTGAAAGAATGAAACTAGAACACTTTCTAACACCATACACAAAAATAAACTCAAAATGGATTAAAGATCTAAAGGTAAGACCAGAAACTATAATACTCCTAGAGGAAAACATGCAAAACTCTCTGACATAAATCACAGTAGGATTTATGACCCACCTCCCAAAGCAATGGAAATAAAAGCAAAAATAAACAAATGTGACCTAATTAAATGTAAAAGCTTTTGCACAACGAAGCTGACTATAAGTAAGGTGAAAAGACAGTCTTCAGAATGGGAGCAAATAATAGCAAACAAAGCAACTGACAAAGAATTAATCTAAAAATATACAAGCAGCTCCTACAGCTCAATTCCAGAAAAATAAATGACCCAATCAAAAAATGGGCCAAAGAACTAAACAGACATTTTCCAAAGAAGACATACAGATGGCTAACAAACACATGAAAAGATGCTCAGCATCACTCATTATCAGAGAAATGCAAATCAAAACCACAATGAGGTAAAATCTCACGCCAGTCAGAATGGCTACTATCCAAAAGTCTACAAACAATAAATGCTGGAGAGGGTGTGGAGAAAAGGGAATCCTCTTACACTGTTGGTGGGAATACAAATTAGTACTGCCACTATGGACAGAAGTGTGGAGATTCCTTAAAAAAATGGAAATAGAACTGTCAAATTACCCAGAAATCCCATTGCTGGGCATACACACTGAGGAAACCAGAATTGAAAGAGACACCTGCACCCCAATGTTCATCACAGCACTGTTTATAGTAGCCAGGACATGGAAGCAACCTAGATGTCCTTCAGCAGACAAATGGATAAGACAGCTGTGGTACGTATACACAATGGAATATTACTCAGCCATTAAAAAGAATACATTTGAATCAGTTCTAATGAGGCAGATGAAACTAGAGCCTATTATACAGAGTGAAGTAAGTCAGAAAGAAAATCACCAATACAGTATAATAACACATATATATGGAATTTAGAAAGATAGTAATGATGACCCTATATGCAAGACAGCAAAAGAGACACACATATATACAACAGTCTTTTGGATTCTGTGGAAGAAGGCGAGGGTGGGATGATTTGAGAGAATAGCATTGAAACATGTATATTATCATATGTGAAAGAGATCGCTAGTCCAGGTTTGATGCATGAGACAGGGTCCTCAGGGCTGGTGCAATGGGATGACCCTAAGGGATAGGATGAGGAGGGAAGTGAGAGTGGGGGTTCAGGATGGGAAACACATGTAGACCCATGGCTGATTCATGTCAATGTATGCCAAAAACCACTATAATATTGTAAAGCTATAGCCTCCAATTAAAATAAATAAATTTAAAAAAATAAGTGTGAATATGTGTATTTGTGTGTGTATAATTACATATTTTTAATGAAATTTTAAAGAAAAATAATGAGTGTATTCTCTCTCCATGACCAGTGATATAACAACGTATAGATATTAGATTTTAGTGCAAACATTTGTCTTTGTTTTTATAATTATAACATCACCAGATGAAACAAAATGGCATCGAGCACAATATGTCATTAGACAATCTGAATAAAGGAAAAAAGTTGTAGAATGGAACCATAATACAGCTCACTGTAATATATTTAAGTTGAATTCAAAAGACTATGCAAGGTAACAAGGTCCAAATATGATCCATCATGCCAACATAAGACTATCCAAGTAAAAACAGAAACCAAAAATTCCTATTTCCCATACATTTGATACTGGTGATATATTTTCAGTAAACCAGTGTTTTTTTGTCAAAACATTACTGTTGCTAATTTGAATTTTATTATTTTTTATCATTTGATGTTTAGTTCATTGATTAAAAGAATAAATATTTAACATCAATCATGTAACATCAGTTATCAGGTTAAACATTCTGCTACTTTCCTTAGTTTCTTTCAGGGATTATTTTATCTGATCATGTTTATAAGATAAAACCTTACCATGTTTGGCAATTACACATATTACCAGTGGATTCACATAACTGATATACATATAAAATTGAAATGACACATGCTGGCCAAGGATAAAAGAGCACACACCTGTCAAAAGGTCTTTTTAATATAAGATAATAAACAATTTGTAAAACACATACAATCTTTTTTATTTTTTTTTTCTATAAATAGAATCACATCTAGATGTCTGTTGTATAAATTGTGTCTCCAAATTTCACAACAGAGTAACCACGTCTGAATTCTCCGGGGGAATAACACTGACTACTTTATTATTTCAAACTGTCCTTTCAATTTAAGTGCACAACAATTTTACCACCTAAAACTTGTATCAGGTCACAGAGTTACATCTACAGCATAACTTCCCTGAAACATTAAAACAACTGTTAAAACCTCTCCAATATTACCAAGGTTTCAAAACTTACTTCATGGAAAATACTTCATGTATCATAGCAGCTCATATTTATGATAGAACAAGTTTTCAGGTCTTCCTCTCTTTCTTTTACACTTTAATATGCACAGAGAAACAGGTGCATTTCATTTCTTACTCTTTCTCTTTTCCTTCTTCAGAGTTCTGAGATCTCTGACTGAACCACAGCATAGTTGATTACTACAGGTCAATGTCGTACCTTAAACTGCAACCTAACAATAACTGGCTGAGCAGAGCAGGATATCCCTTGCCAACATATGGGTACATTTTAATTTCAGTCTATATTTTGGCAGCTGAGAAATGCATTGACAAAAAAAATTTAGTGTATCGTTACTAGAGAGTTCAAGTCTTACGCTTTTGTAAGCAAGTGGGCCTTAGGAAGCAACACTATGAACAAAGCTAGTGGAGGTGATGGAGTTCCAGTTGAGTTATTTCAAATCTTAAAGGATGATGCTGTGAAAATGCTGCTGCACTCAATATGCCAACAAATTTGGAATACTCAGCAGTGGCCATAAGACTGGAAAAAGTCAGTTTTCATTCCAATCCCAAAGAAAGGCAATGGCAAAGAGTGTTCAAACTACCACACAACTGCACTCACCTCACATGCTAGCAAGTAATGCTTAAGATTCTCCAAGCCAGGCTTCAACAGTACATGAACCATGAACTTCCAAATGTCCAAGGTGGATTTAGAAAAGGGAAAGGAAACAGAGATTAAATTGCCAACATCTGATGGTTCATCAAAAAAGCAAGAGAGTTTCAGAAAAATATCTACTTCTGCTTCATTGATTACACCAAAACCTTTGACTGTGTGTATCACAATAAACTGTGGGAAATTCTGAAAGACATGGGAATACCAAACCACCTAACCTGCCTCTTGAGAAATTTGTATACAGGTCAAGAAAAAACAGTTAGAACTGGACATGAAACAACAGAATGGTTCCAAATCAGGAAAGGAGTACATCAAGGCTATATATTGTCACCCTGCTTATTTAACTTTTATGCAGAGTACATCATGTGAACTGCCAGGATGGATGAATCACAAGCTGGAATCAAGATTGCCAGAAGAAATATCAGTAATCTCAGATATGCAGATGACACCACCCTAATGGTAGAAGTCAAAGAGGAACTAAAGAGCCTCTTGATGAAAGTGAAAGAAGTTGGCTTAAAACAACATTCAGAAAACTAAGATCATGGCATCTGGTCCCATCACTTCATGGCAAATAGATGGGGAAACCATGGAAAAAGTGAAAGACTTTATTTTGAGGGGGCTCAAAAATCACTCCAGATGATGACTTCAGCCATGAAATTAAAAGACACTTGCTCCTTGGAAGAAAATTTATGACCAACCCAGACAGCATATTAAAAATCAAAGACGTTACTTTGCTGACAAACGTCCATCTACTCAAAGCTATGGCTTTTCCAGCAGTCATGTATGGATGTGAGAGTTGAACTATAAAGAAAGCTGAGCACCAAAGAATTGATGTTTTTAAACTGTGGTATTTGAGAAGACTCTTGAGAGCACTTTGGACTGCAAGATACACAACCAGTCAATCCTAAAGGAAATCAATCCTGAGTATTCATTTGAAGAACTGATGCTGAAGCTGAAACTCCAATACTTTAGCCACCTGATATGAAGACTGACACTGGAAAAGACACTGATGCTGGGAAAGGCTGAAGGCAGGAGGAGAAAGGGACAACAGAGGATGAGATGGTTGGATGGCATCACCAACTTGATGGACTTGAGTTTGAGCAAGCTCCTGGAGTTGGTGATGGACAGGGAAGCCTGGTGTGCTGCAGTGCATGGGGTCACAAAGAGTTGGAGATGACTGAGGGACTGAACTGAAGCATATGTCTTCATACTTTGTATTCTGATTTTTTTTAAAGGTTTTACTCTGGAATACAATTTATTCCTCCACTATTTCAAACCTAGAAACTAACTTGAATGCATAATATAATTAATAACTTATATAAGATATTATTTTAATTTTGCTTCTTCCATTTTTATTTATGTATAATTGACATACAACAGTATAAGATTAAGATGTACAGCATAATTATTTGACTTAAGACATCATGAGATGATCACAGTGTGTTAAGTGAACATTTATCACCTCATTAAGATGCAATACAGGTACAAAATTAAAGAAATAAAAAATTTACTCTAGCATGTCCTTTCTAAATAACTTTCATACATAGCATACAACTGTGTTAATTATATTTATCATATTTTAAATTGTACCCCTAGTACCTATTTATCTTATAACTGGAAGTATGTATCATTTTCAAAAAAAACACATGGAAATTTTGGACAGATAAATGACACTTCTCTTTGCAGTAAATAAAAACATATTTTCTTAACTAGAATCATTAAAAGGACAAGGAGTAGAGGGTAGGGAATTGGCTGCCATCAAAATGCCTAAAATATGGTTGACTGCCAAAGAAAGAAAGATCATATTAAATTACTTGCTTGCTATTTCGGACAAAAAATGTTAACATCAGAAAATGAGAGAAGCTGGATAGTGTAGTGGACTTCCTGATAGCTCACTTGGTAAAGAATCTGCATGCAATGCAGGACCCAGTTCAATTCCTGGGTTGGGAAGATCTGCTGCAGAAGGGATAGGCTTCCCTCTCCAGTATTCTTGGGCTTTCCTTGTGGCTGAGCTGGTAAAGAATCTGCCTGAAATGCAGGAGACCTGGATTCAATCCCTGGGTTTGGAAGATCCCCTGGAGAAGGGAAAGGCTACCTACTCCAGTGTAGAGCATTAAAAGCTCCTAACTTTGGACTTTTCAGGAAAATAAGTATCTGTCTTGAAAAGAGGGTCCAGGCAGAAAGTGAAGAGGAACTCAAAAGCCTCTTGATGAAAGTAAAAGTGGAGAGTGAAAAAGTTGGCTTAAAGCTTAACATTCAGAAAACGAAGATCATGGCATCCGGTCCCACCACTTCATGGGAAATAGATGGGCAAACAGTGGAAACAGTGTCAGACTTTATTTTGGGGGCTCCAAAATCACTACAGATGGTGACTGCAGCCATGAAATTAAAAGACGCTTACTCCTTGGAAGGAAAGTTATGACCAACCGAGATAGCATATTCAGAAGCAGAGACATTACTTTGCCAACAAAGGTTCATCTAGTCAAGGCTATGGTTTTTCCTGTGGTCATGTATGGATGTGAGAGTTGGACTGTGAAGAAGGCTGAGTGCCGAAGAACTGATGCTTTTGAACTGTGGTGTTGGAGAAGACTCTTGAGAGTCCCTTGGACTGCAAGGAGCTTCAGCCAGTCCATTCTGAAGGAGATCAGCCCTGGGATTTCTTTGGAAGGAATGATACTAAAGCTGAAACTCCAGTATTTTGGCCACCTCATGTGAAGAGTTGACTCATTGGAAACGACTCTGATGCTGGGAGGGGTTGGGGGCAGGAGGAGAAGGGGATGACAGAGGATGAGATGGCTGGATGGCATCACTGACTCGATGGACGTGAGTCTGAGTGAACTCAGGGAGTTGGTGATGGACAGGGAGGCCTGGTGTGCTGCGATTCATAGGGTCGAAAAGAGTCGGACACGTCTGAGCGACTGATCTGATCTGATCTCATCTGATATGTATTATTCCTCTGTATATCTTCAGAAACAAGTTCTACTAAAATATGTGTCCAGAGAAGAAAATGTACAGACATCAGCGTCTTCCACTATTCTTAAGCCAAACTCAAAACTCAGAAGACCACAACTTCATTTAGAAGGAAAATGCAGAGTTAATGTCTAGCAATTCTCCAAGCATCAGTGTCCATAGATATCCAGCTTAAGGTCTTTATTCCACAATTTTTCTCTGAAATGGTTTAGCACCTTTATTAGAATTGTCTGTGGATTAAAATAAAAAATCTATTTCTCCATAATAACAAATCAGAACAAATGCAAAAATTACCATCAATTAAATAAATTTAATTAATATATAAATAAGTAAAAGGAAGTTTAGTGGAGTAGAAACTGAAATCCACTATTTTGCTGTTAACCAGAAACATTCCTAAAATATTATAATAGATCATTTAATAAAATGTTAGATATGACAAATATAAATGATATAACAACAAGGAAGGATGATCATTAATACAAAAGAAAGAAAAGAAACCTCAAATTTGCAAATGGCCTGTGGGACGATATTACTATATATAACCTACACATAATTGAAATCTGAGGATAGGTGAGAGAAAGTTACAGACAGAATATTAGAAAAATAATAACTCTTTTTCTGCCTGGTACATAAGGAGCTTAGAAGACACTACTCCATCCTAAAAAGTAAAAAGGTAAATCGATTGAAAACCAACAATACTTCTTAGACTTGACAGACAAGTGAGTTTCTAGGGAAAACTACTGTTCCCCAAATAGGCAGGGAAATAGAGCAAGATACAGAGAATCATAACTTAGGATTGTTGAGAAGCAGGGAATAGAGGAAACTTCTATGGGAACTAGTGCCAAAGTAGGAAAACTTAAACTGCAACTGCTGCTGCTACTGCTGCTGCTGCTAAGTCACTTCAGTTGTGTCCGACTCTATGTGACCCCCATAGATGGCAGCCCACCAGGCTCCTCCATCCATGGGATTTTCCAGGCAAGAGTACTGGACTAACAACAAAAGAGAAAGGACAAAATTACTAATACCAGAAATGAAGGGGGACACCACTACAGATCCTACATACTTAAAGGGATAATAAATACTATGAACAACTTTATTCCTATAAATTAATAACCTAGATAAAATGGACCAAATCCTTTAAAGACACAATTTGCCAAAACTCAATGAAGAGGAAAGAGATAGGTCTATCTCTCAAATAATTGAATGAATAGTTAATAACCTTTCCAAACAGAAAGTGTCATTCTTAGATGGGTTCATTTGTGAATTCTACCAAGTATTTAAGAAAGTAATTATGCAGTTTTCTATAAACTCTCTCAGAAAATAAAATCAGAGGGAATATTTCCTGACTCATTCTATGAAGCCAGAATTACACTAATACCAAAACCAGATGAAAACATTACAAGAAAGGAACATATAGATCAATAGCACACATGAACATAGATGCAAACATTCTAAACAGAAGATTAACAAATCAAATTCAACAATGATAAAAGAATTGTAGATCACAACCAGGTGGAATTTATCCCAGATATGCCTGGTTCATTCAACATTCAAAAATTGATTCATGTTATCCCTCGCCTCAATACTCTAAAGGAAAAAATATGTGCCTATATCAATATATTGTATATGCCTAGTAGTGTTCAACTCTGACCTTAAGGACTATAGCCCAGTAGGCTCCTCTGTCCATGGAATTCTCCCAGGAAAGAATACTGGAGTGGGTTTCCATTTCCTGTTCTAGGGGATATTTCTGACCCCAGGGTAGGACTTGCATCTCCTGTGTCTCCTGCATTGGTAGGCAGATTCTTTACCAGTAGCACCACCTAGAAAGCTCCAACTATATCAATAGATGAAGATAAAACTTTTGACAAAATCCAACATCTATTTGGGCTTCCCTGGTGGCTCAGTGTTAAAGAATCCACCTGCAGTGCAGGACCTGCAGGAGACAGGGTTTGATTCCTGAGTCAGGAAGATCCCCTTTAGGAGGACATGGCAACCCACTCCAGTATTCTTGCCTTGAGAATCCCATGGACAGAGGGGCCTGGTGGGCTACAGTTCATAGGGTCACAAAGAGACATGAATGAAGCAACTTGGCACAACACCTATTTATGATAGAAACTCAGCAAACTAGGAATAGAGGAGACATTCCACACTTGATAAAAACACATTTATATAAAACATACAGCAAATATTCTTAATGGTTAGGCATTCAAATCTGTCCTTCTAAGATCAGGAACATAACAAAAATGCTCCCTCTTACTTCTGTTTTGCAACATTGTATTCAATTCATAGCTAATGTAGTAAGAAGAAAAAAGGAAATAAAACAGATTGAAAACATTGTACATTGTAAGGGTGTTGACAACCACATAATGATATGTATCATGATAATCATATAATTCAGATACACACAAAAATTTGATTATGAATGTTTACAATTGCTTTATTTATAATTTCCAAAACTTGGAAACAGCTGAGATGTCCCTCAGTAGTTGAATGGATAAATAAAAATGTGGTACATCTAAATAGTGGAATATTATTCAGTGCTAGAGAAAAATGAGCTATCTAGCCACAAACAAACATTGAAGAAACTTAAAAGGATATTACTAAGTAAAAGAAGTCAATCTGAAAGGTCTACATATTGTATTATTCCAACTATGTGACATTCTAGAAAAGGAAAAACTATTGAGACAATAAAAAGATCTATGGTTCCTGTAGCTGTTCGGAAGGAGCGATGAAGGAGCAGAGTTCAGATTTTTAAGGTTGTGAAAATATTCTGAAAGATATGATAATCATGATACATGTCCTTATGCATTTGTCAAACCCATACAATATGCTACACCAAGAGCAAACCCTAAACATAAATTATAGACTTTGGGTGATAACGAGGTATCTGTGTATATTCATTGATTGTAACAAATATACCATGGCAGTTCAGGATTTGATAGTGGGGACGATGTGTATGTTTGGGAAGAGTATTTATTCAGGAACTCTGTAATTTCTATCCGATTTTTCTGTGAATCTAAAACTGTTCTAAAAATAGAATTCTTACTAAATTTAAAATATAATATTTTTCATAATATGACAAATATCAATTCAGTAAACCCCAAGCAGGATGAAGACAAAATAAACAAAGCCTATGTAAGTGTAAACCTGTTAAAAGCAAAAGTAAAAAGAAATTCTTTTTTTTTGAGGGGGGTGGAATATATGCACAAATCTCTTTAATTTTATTTTTTTAATATAAATTTATTTATTTTATTTATTTTTATTTTATTTTTTAACTTTACAATATTGTATTGGTTTTGCCATATATCAACATGAATCAGCCACAGGTATACACGTGTTCCCCATCCTGAACCCTCCTCTCTCCTCCCTCCCCATACCATCCC
>NW_011494782.1:601667-643939 GCF_000754665.1 Bison bison bison | reverse complement strand
CTCCCCATACCATCCCTCTGGGTCGTCCCAGTGCACCAGCCCCAAGCATCCAGTATCGTGCATTGAACCTGGACTGGCGACTCATTTCATATATGATATTATACATGTTTCAATGCCATTCTCCCAAATCATCCAACCCTCTACCTCTCCCACAGAGTCCAAAAGACTGTTCTATTGAAGGCTAATTACTTTACAGTATTGTATTGGTTTTGCCATACATCAACATGAATCCGCCACAGGTGTAAAAATAGTATGGGTGGGGACACTATATACTGAAAAGTATAAAGATTTTTAAAATGACTAAATTTTACCAGAAAAGAGGCCAGAATATTTTTATTGAGCAAAAGAAAACTCCTTAAAAATTGAAAAACAATTTGACATTTAGAGTTATACATAATGATAGAATTGACCACTGGCACACTTTAGTAAAATGCTAAAGTGCTTTGGGCTGAGGGGAAATAATTGTAAAGACATTGACATCTGCTAGAATGAAGAACATTGAAAATGGCAAACAATAGAAGCCGATTTTGTTAAATTTCTCAACTTATTTAAAAGATGCTTTTTTTTTTTTTACTGAAGCTGTTATTTATTTATGCAAATATATTGTATTTGCTTTATAATATATGTAGTTGTAAAATATGCAATAAAGTGATGCAGTAGATAAGAGGTGGAAATGGAAGTGTATTGTAGGCCACTATACATGACATGGAATGAGTCCAAGCAAACTGTGTTGTTAAAAATATATGTATAAATTCTTGGAAAAAATTCTAAAAAAAAAAAATTAAAAGAGGAATAAGCAATATTTCAATAAAAATGATAAAATGAAAAACTAAAAAAACTTAAAGAAAAACAAATACGGCTTTATAAAAGGCAGTGAAATGACCAAAAAAGATAAGAAAATATAAAATAAATATAAGATCATAGATTTAAACACAATCACATCAATAACTCCTTTCCTTCCTTTTTCCCTCCCTCCTGTGTACCTCCCTCTCTTTTATGCCCTTTCTTTTTTGGCATTCTTACTGGTTGTCTTATTTTCCTCCTAACTAGCTTTTTTAAAAATTGCTTTTTTTTCTTTCTAGCATTTTTTAAAGAATGACATTCATGGAAGGACCTTCCATTAGACATTCATGGAAGGACCATTTGTGAACACCCGTCACTTTTCTCTTTTTATCTGAAATTAAAAATATCCATTTAATGTGTCTTCACTATGCTCTGTCATTATGCAAGGTGCTAGACATATAATAAGTATACATAGTGTTGAATCTGGCCTTTATCATAGCCGATTGTCAAATTTTTAAGAATTGTGCAAACCAGTTAAATTCAAATCAGTAGTCTTGATGAAATCAGATTCATCAAGGAGATCTATGAAATACTACATTTCTTAGTCTTTTGCTTTCCAGAGAGCCAGTTCTTAAATATTTCCTAGCACATTACTGAGTAGATATACTTGAAAATGAGTGTGGACATTACAGTAGTAATAATAGAGTCTAAAAAATGAACAATTAGGATGGAAAGTCAGCCAAATCTTAAAGAATCATGAAAACTTTTCAGGGGTACTTTTTTAAAACTTAAGATAGCTTGAAAGTGAGAAGTAGAGTATGTTATGGACTTTCCAAGGGGCACTAGTGGTAAAGTACTCACTTGCCAGATATAAGAGATGCAGCTTCAATCCCTCGGTCAGGAAAGGTCTCCTAGAAAAGGGCAGGGCAATCCACTCAAGTATTCTTGCCTGGAGAATCCCGGGGATAGAGGAGCCAGGCAGGCTACTATCCATGGGGTTGCAAAGAGTCAGACATGAATGAAAGAACACTGAAAATGGTTCTTTCATTTAAATGAATCAGTTTTCTCTCATGAAGATGTTTCTTTCATAACAACACCTGCACACACAGAGAGGCAGACAGGCAGAGGGTGTTATACAGCAACTTTCCATTACTGATAAATTTTACATATAGCAATGTATATGTTTCAATGGAGGTTCAAGAGGGAGGGGACATATGTATACTTTTGGCTGATTCACTTTGTTGTATGGCAGAAACCAACATAATGTTGTAAAGCAATTATCCTCCAATAAGAAAAAAAAATAATAAAATAAAATAAAGAAGTAGAGGGTAGGGTATGCTGGCAGCTCAGGTTGGGAGTGGTGAGTAAAGCCCTGAATCTGAAGTTTTGTAAGCCCTGCAAATAAATTTGAAATGAAACCTGAGACATACTTAGTGAGGTACAACTGAGAGGGCATTGTGATTGATTTTATTTGCAAAGTCTTGAGTCTCTTGAATTCAGACATATAGAAACTGGATGAGTCCTAACATCTTTCTTGCAGCTAAAAGACAAGAGAGAAAGAACAAGTCAAGGAAGTAAAGATGAGTTCTGTTACTGATGGCTGAGTCTCAGTACCTGTGGAACAATCCCGCAGAGAAGCATTCAGATCATTGGGTGCATCAAAAGAGCTATTTAGGCTAATGACTGATTTGGGGTGTTTTACCATGTAGTGATCATCACGGAGAGTTCCTAAACATTTTGTACATTGCAGATTCTTCAAAGAAGTTGATGAGACTTTCTAAAATATTCATAACAATTGGCTATATTTTCTGGAAATTTAAAAAGTTGATGAGACTTTCTAAAATATTCATAACAATTGGCTATATTTTCTGGAAATTTAAAAATGTTGTGTTATCTCTATTTTCCAGTCTATGAACTGCTGATGTATTCTGAGAAAAACTAAGTTGTATATGTAAGACTGAGAAAGAAAATTCCAAAACAAAATATCTGGCAAAAATTAATATTTTGCCAACTTTAGATAGGATGAAAATCAATAACTGATGTTTTATTATGGTGATAAATAATAGCTGAATTATAATATATATGTAGTAGAAAAAAAATCAAGATTTTGGAAGGTCACTTTTCTAAGTCTACTTAAATAACTTTATAACTTTTGGGGAAAGATCACTGCTTCATCTTTAAAGAATTTTGGATATTCTTGGATTTTAAAAAACACATAATCAACTACAATATAAAGATGAAATAATTTTGATTTAGGTATCTCTAATTATGGAGTATTGTGATTGCTCATGAATAAAGTAAACATTAATTTATTTTGGCATTTTAATTGCAAAATGAGTCACATTCACCATTTTTGATCCCAACGTCAGTGAAAGAACTGTGTACTATGCATTTCTCATGCAATATTGTGAATGATTATATTACTGTATAGATTTCTAACCTGTTCTATAATCTTGCTTGAAAATAAACCCAATAGAAAAAAACATTGACACAATAGAGTATGTAACATGAAATTCAAGAAATGTATTCAACTTTTTGTCAGACTGTAGAAAACCAGACCCTGTAGGATTCCAAAGAAAGCCTATTTCAAAGTTCATAGAAAATTAAAATATCCTTCCATAAAAATTTTAGAAAATAGTATGTTGACAGTCTAGTTTAAAATAGACTTGCAATAACTACATATGGATTTATTAAAGTCAATTTCATGTTTATTGACAACTTACTAAATGTTTTACCAGACTCTGGAATTGGCAAACTTTGTTTCTTATAAAAGGCTAGCTATCAATGCTTTGTGATCCATAAAGGCTCTATCTCAACTGTTCACTTCTACCATTGTAATGCTGCTGTACAAGGAAGCAAAAATATATAAACAAATGGTTTTCCGATAATACTAACAGGTGGCTGATTTAATTCACTCTACGAGGTCTGTTCTAGGACATAACAAAAAGGACCATAGAGGGTGACTTTCCTTAAAAAGATTAATTAAAATTAATCTCATTATATTTATCTTCATATACTTGATTTTCCACTTTACAATAATATTTTTTACAAGAAAGATTCACTCATATCACATATACAAAGACAAATAGATATGTCACCTAAAATCCCAAGACCTAGGGATTAATTCATGATATTTGCTGAACATGAATCCAGATATACCTTTATGCATATATTCATTTCTTGGGGAAGGGGATGGCTACCCACTCTAGTATTCTAGCCTGGAGAATCCCATGGATGGTATAGTCTATGGGGTTGCAAAGATTTGATCACAACTGAGTAAAAAATTGATAGATACAAACATTCAAACAAAATTATAAGGATAAGATATGTGTACTGATTTAATTTAGCAAACATTTTTTATTTGAACTTTAGAAAGGGAAAAGTTGAAACTAAAGAATTATAAATTTCAAATAAATGTTTCCTTACATAAGGAAAAAAACAGGAAAAATAAAAATTATTAGTTTGGAAATCATGTGATATTTTTATTATATGTTTCAGAAAAAATCAATTCAATTTTTGCTTTTGAAGATTATGTGAAAAGAAAGAACATATTCTTTTAGGTTATACTATGTATAAAATATTATATTAATCCAAAATATGAATAAAAAGCCATATCATACAAAAAATAAATATCACTGTGAAAACATAAAAATGTAAGAGATTATTTTTGAGTTGATAAATTGGTAAAGGCTTTATCAGTGTATTTTAGCATATGAACTAAATTTTGAAGAATGGATGATAATAATGGTGATAATTGTATTTTATACTTAAAATTACTTTCACACAAACTAATTTGGACTTAGAAAGATATTGACAATCAGTGTATTTGAAGTCAATAGATCAATTTGAACAAAAATAAGAGATCAAGAATTTATAAGGCATGTTGGGGCATGACTCAGTGTAAATGGAAGGTGAAGTATTTTGGCTGAAATATAAAAGAGTAGAGTCAGAATTAGAAAATGTTCAGAGTTTACATATTAGGATTTATTTAGATAATGTGGAGTTATTAGTCATACTTGAGTATTATAGTGATGAATCAGAACATACAAGAATATTCATAAAGCAACTTCTATTTGATAGATTATAACTGGTATACAATGGAGGTAGACTAATAAAATATAATCCCAGAACATTATTTATGAAAATGATTAAATTCCCAAACTAGGGAAGTAGCAGAGAAAATGGAAAAGCAAAGTTGTTTGTGCCAGTGCAATCAGGAGCATCATAAAATGGCACAGCCATTGTTTTTGATTTGCTCTTTTTTAAGTAAAGAGCAACTTATTTTATTTTATTTTATTTTATGTGAGTTCCCATCTTGATCCATGAGACATTGGGAAGCAAACTGTCCCTCTTTACCAACAGTTTCACCTTTCTTTTAACCTTGATATTACTTAAGTGATAATCTTTCTCTCCAGAAAGGCCAAACTGGAATGGATGGTGGAAGCCTCCCCTATTCTTGCATGAAAGTAAGAACAATAATACTGTCAGGTCAGTTTAATTTTTCTTCCTCGGTTCTTGTCTAAAGGGTTTAAAACAACAGACAAGTTACAGTTCAGTTCACTCAAGCAGACAGATATTTTATTAGAGCCACACCCCAAAGGAGTCATCCTCCTCCTACCTCTTGGCTTCCCCCTTTTTATATTTTCTGTGTCTTCCTTTTAGTTGTGCCCTGTGCAAAATAGGGCTTGTAGCCATCACCAATCAATGAAAGGGAATGCAAATCTGCATATGCTCAAGGCTGATTGATAAATGCAAGTTACATACAGCAGGCTCTGTTGTGTGTCTTCCCATAAATCAGACTCAGTTTGTTATAATTATGTGTGTGTGTGTTAGAGTATTTCAGTTCAGTTCAGTTCAGTCTCTCAGTCGTGTCCAACTCTGAGACCCCATGAATCACAGCACTCCAGGCCTCCCTGTCCTTCACCAACTCCCGGACTTCACTCAGACTCACGTCCCTCGAGTCAGTGATGCCATCCGGCCATCTCATCCTCTGCCGTCCCGTTCTCGTCCTGCCACCAATCCCTCCCAGCATCAGAGTCTTTTCCAATGAGTCAACTCTTCGCATGAGGTGGCCAAAGTACTGGAGTTTCAGCTTTAGCATCATTCCTTCCAAAGAAATAACAGGGCTGATCTCCTTCAGAATGGACTGGTTGGACCTCCTTGCAGTCCAAGGGACTCTCAAGAGTCTTCTCCAACACCACAGTTCAAAAGCATTAATTCTTTGGCGCTCAGCTTTCTTCACAGTCTAACTCTCACATCCATACATGACCACAGGAAAAACCATAGCCTTGACTAGATGGACCTTTGTTGGCAAAGTAATGTCTCTGCTTTTGAATATGCTATCTAGGTTGGTCATAACTTTCCTTCCAAGGAGTAAGTGTCTTTTAATTTCATGGCTGCAGTCACCATCTGCAGTGATTTTGGAGCCCCAAAAAATAAAGTCTGACACTGTTTCCACTGTTTCCCCATCTATTTCCCATGAAGTGATATGAACCTTTAATAGACTCCTACCTGATTAAGCTTACTTGGAGAAGCCCCTGTGGTTAGTTTGTATCTACTGTGTGCTTGAGGCATGTGCTGGAATTGGGAAAGACTCTGTGGATGTCTGGGATGGGGCTTAGAGATCAGCTTGCATTCTTTTCAGCCAGGCCACCCCTTATTGCTCATGCCTAACTTCCTACGTTACAATGCAAATAGCAATTATAAATGATGATAATATTTTTAATTGAATACTTACCATGTGTGAGACACTCCATGTGATTCTTAAACCTAAACTCATTTGAGTTTAAACTGTTAATTGAAATGAAAGGAATTAAGACACAGTTTGAGTAGCAAATACCTGATGATATTAAGGCCACAGTTTTAGTTTTTACTGTCCTGTTTTTTGCAACTCTTTCTTTATTCTGTGTGTTCCATCAGTTCTTCTCAGATATATAATCCAATAATCCCACTTTTCTTAAACTACTCTCAGGTAGTTTTCTAATGTTAGAAATAAATCTACACCAATAAATACAGTTCTTGATTCACTAGACATGAAAGCACAGGAAAAAAAGAGGAATAAGTAGAAGATTCTGAAGTTAAGAGTCATATTGAAAAGGTGACTTATAGAGGAAAGAGTAATAGGCATCTATATTAGGAGGTCAGAGAAGGCAATGGCACCCCACTCCAGTACTCTTGCCTGGAAAATCCCATGGACAGAGAAGCCTAATAGGCTGCAGTCCATGGAGTCGCTAAGAGTTGGACATGATTGAGCGACTTCACTTTAACTTTTCACTTTGATGCATTGGAGAAGGAAATGGCAACCCACTCCAGTGTTCTTGCCTGGAGAATCCCAGGGACGGGGGAGCCTGGTGGGCTGCCATCTATGGGGTCGCAGAGAGTCGGACACGACTGAAACAACTAAACACACACATGTATTAGGAGGTGGCATCCCAGTTTTGAGGGGTCAGTAATATATCTGTTTTACAAGGGAATTACTGGATGGGAAGAAACCCAGAGAGACCACCAATGCTGATTTCATGAATGTCCCATCTATTCATTCCATCAGGGTCCCTTTGAAGGTCTGTATTCTTGGTTTGATGATGTGCTTTCAGTGTTTTGAAATTCTTAATAATTTTTGAACTAGTGGTTTGCTAGTGGGACAATAGGACATATGTGAGCAGGGAAACTACCCGCCTATGTACCTTTGCCATTCCTTGCTGTCTCATTTGCATGAAACATTCACTATGCCACATGAGCACAGAATTCTAAGGGTTCCATAATGCCTTGGAGTGCAGAGAGTCTCCAAATAAGGACAAGTGGGGAGGGGTAAGTTTTCCCCTACCCTTCTAGGTTCTTCCAGCATGTCTAAGAATTACATTGACATGAGACAGACTAACAGGATAAAACATTAATTATGTAGATATGGGAGCTTCATAAAAATATGAGGCCCAAAGAAATGGCCAAAGCAGCTTTTACAGCTTTTAGACAAAGAAACATACTTGTGACGAATTGACAGGATAAAGATACTTATGCTGGGCCTTAATTAGTGAGGAAACTGAGCAGAGTTTGTATATGTAGATTTCTCAGCCCCAAATTCCCTTTTTCTGGCAATAAAAGTTTCTCTCTGTCTATGCATACCTTTTACACAGGAGATTTACTTCTTCCTTTCAGGGGGACATAGAGAAAGATCAGAATGTCCTTCTTGTACAAGTTTTTCCACAAGTAAATTTAATTCAAACTTGCAAATAGGAAAAGGAGTACGTCAAGGCTGTATATTGTCACCCTGCTTATTTAACTTATATGCAGAGTACATCATAAGAAACGCTGGGCTGGAGAAGCACAGTCTGGAATCAAAATTGCTGGGAGAAATATCAATAACCTCAGATATGCAGATGACACCACCCTTATGGCAGAAAGTGAAGAGGAACTAAAGAGCCTGTTGATGAAAGTGAAAGAGGAGAGTGAAAAAGTTGGCTTAAAGCTCAACATTCAGAAAACGAAGATCATAGCATCTGGTCCCATCACTCCCTGGGAAATAGATGGGGAAACAGTGGAAACAGTGTTAGACTTTATTGTTTTGGGCTTCAAAATCACAGCAGATGGTGACTCCAGCCATGAAATTAAAAGACATTTATTCCCTGGAAGGAAAGTTATGACCAACCTAGATAGCATATTGAAAGGCAGAGATATTACTTTGCCAACAAAGGTCCATTTAGTCAAGGCTATGATTTTTCCTGTGGTCGTGTATGGATGTGAGAGTTGGACTGTGAAGAAGGCTGAGTGCCAAAGAATTGATGCTTTTGGACTGTGGTGTTGGAGAAGACTCTTGAGAGTCCCTTGGACTGCAAGGAGCTTCAGCCAGTCCATTCTGAAGGCGATCAGCCCTGGGATTTCTTTGGAAGGAATGATGCTAAAGGTGAAACTCCGGTACTTTGGCCACCTCATGTGAAGAGTTGACTCATTGGAAAAGACTCTGATGCTGGGAGGGATTGGGGGCAGGAGGAGAAGTGGATGACAGAGGATGAGATGGCTGGATGGCATCACCGACTCGATGGTCCTGAGTTTGAGTGAACTCCGGGAGTTGGTGATGGACAGGGAGGCCTGGGGTGCTGTGATTCATGGGGTCTCAAAGAGTCAGACATGACTGAACGACTGAACTGAACTGAACTGAATATGCCAAAGTGGCATATTTGGGTGCAGTCTGTCATGAACTCCATCAGTACAGAGTAAGAATGTTACAACAATGACTGATTACCCCAAGAAACTATGTTTTCTATTTGAACCAGAACAGACAGTGCTAGTGAAAAATAATCCACCTGCCAATACAGGACACACAAGAGACATAGGTTCAGTTCTTGGGTCGTGATGATCCCCTGGAGTAGGAAATGGCAGTTGATCCAGTATCCTTGCCTAGAAAATTCCATGGACAGAGGAGCCTGGTAGGCTACAGTCCATGGGGCCACAGAGAGTTGGACATGACTGAGGAACTAGGCATGATTGTTACTTTGAATACAGAACAAAGACAATTCCGCTCTAAAAAAAAACATAAATAACTTAGGAACTCTCCCCTATTTTCTTACTCATATTACTTCCCTGTATTAGTCAATCATATACACTGAAAATGACAATACAGAAAGTATGGGAAAGATAAAGCAATACATTGATTCCAACTGACAATCAGTGGGCAAGAGCTTTTATAGATGCAAGCCAAGAACTACATGGAGAAACAGCACAGTCAACACTGATAGTATCTTGAAATCAGTCATTAGTGGTCTGAGCAGCTTCATCTTGATCATTTTAAGTACAGTTAATCTTTAGTTCCAAGGTCAGTTTGTTCCCATTTCTTTGAGCCCAGTTGGAATTGTGGCAGCTTATGTCACGGCTACATCCTGGTAATCATATAGTTAACTTCTTCCACCTGGTACGGGTTTCTATATCTAGAAGACAGCTCATAAGATATGGCTCAGAATATTATCTATAGTGCTTGAACTAAAGGTCCTTGACTTTGTTTAATGACTAAACTATTACTGTTTAGTTGTGTTGGACTGCTTTTCTTAAAATCTGCATCTTCTCATTTCTCTTATTAAACAAAACAGTTTGACTGAAGTTTTTCCATAGACAAAAGGAAGGATGAGGCCATGGAGGGCAAGGGCCATAAGTTCCTGCTCTGTTTCAGGAATTTCCCCATTCTTTATATTTTTGTGATGGCATTCTTATGCCTAGTGGGAATGAAATTTGGAATAACATTTCCACTTTCTGTGTCATCTACTATATTTTATCCCTCCATGAGAGGAGTGATTTATCAGATGTTTGGAATCTATAATCTACAGGTCCACTTTACTCTGTTGAGTGGAGCAAGGGTATTGATTACCAGAATAGGTCCTTTTCCTGCCAGTGAGAAAACTGCAAATACAGCCACCAAATTTCTAGTATGTAACATGACTATGGCTATAGCTTTACATTTGCTCTGCAGCCTAACATTATTGATGACTTTTTAAAAATTCTGATAGTTTAATACCTTTTTAAGAGTTGTATTTTCTTGAGTGGTTTAAAGCCACAGAATATAGTTAGGATTAATCATTACCTGTAGGAAAATTATAGCCCTTAAATTCTTTAATCACAGGTGTCAGAAGGTAGAAGATGAGTCAAATGGTTGTAAAAGGGAGACAGGGTTTGGGGGAAAATATACAGGTGTTGCCACCTGAGCTGGGTTTTATGTGTCCACATTGATTTTTTTTTTTTTTAATAGTAAGAGAAATAATAGCTTTCAGAGAACTGTAGGACTCCTGAGAAGTTGCTGTTCTTATTGAAACTTTTAAAAATTTTAAAATATATTTAGAGTTTATATTTTTATCTAACTGTAGAAGGAGCCATTCAATCTACTACCAGCTATGGGAAACGGGAAGAGTGGAAACGTAGGAAGCTAGTGAAATAGCCCCTCCTTTTCCCCAAACTGCCTAAGCACAGAATTACTAAATTAGTTACTAGCAGGGATGAAAAAGAGGAATCAAAGATGAGCAAGATGCCCAATACCATGATTCATCAATTATCATGTCTCATCACCAAAATAGATTGCAGTTTTAGAAAAGTAAGGATGAACTCAGAAGAAAAGTTGAGGGTCAACATAAATCTTTGGATCCATTATCCTTTATTATCCTTCACATTATTATCCATAACTTTCACTACAAATCATTTGTGCCCCGTTTTTCTTAATAACATACAGGCGCAAACAATATAAACTACATGATTGAGTGTCTTTTGGGTTTTCAATATTAATAAAAGACAATACAATATAAAGATAATAATTGATTGCTAATACATAGATATTTGAAGCTAGAGATAATTATTTTAAGGATATCCTATAAGAGCTAAGATGCTCCCCAAATGAACTTCTTTTTTTCCCCAAAACCATTTTCCTAAATCTGAATTATTGGGAACATGTCAAATGCAGTTACATAAAATAAAAACCTCACAGCATGAAATACTGTTTTTCTAAATTTGCAATTTCTAAGCAGACACATTCTATGCCTATGAAAAAATGAGAATAAGGCTATTTAAGGAAGATTAAATTGTAGGGCTATTAGTTGCAAATATAGAAAAGGTCTTATAGGTTCATTTTATCAGACACTAAAATTGAGAATGATGGAGTCTAATTTTGTTATGGATGTTAGTTTTAAGAATAAATATTTTTTTTAAACTGACCCATCCCAACCTTCTGACAGATAATTTCTGAAGCAAATCCAGATCTGTCAAAAAAAAATAGTATTTATCTACATTTATGTCAGCTCTGGCAAGTACAAATTGTCTAAACATTGAGGCATAACCTTCATGAGCTTGAATCTTTTCATATCCTCAAACCATTAATGTAATGAATAGACAGTAAAGTGAATTGTTAATTCTTTGTGCATTTATCATGCCTTTGTGAACATCTAAAAAGTATTTTAAGAGGCATTATTTCTTACATTTAGTTTCTTACATTTTTTTTTTTTTAAATTGGGAAGCCTTGTGTAGGGATAAGTAAAATTGCAAAGTAACATACCAAAAAGAAACAAAAAAATCCCTAGGTCTACTGTGGGTTTATTTTTAGAGTGTATTATGTGCAGCTGGCCTTATATGTCATAGTAGTTAAAAGCCTGCCTATCTTGAGATATTGAAATTCCTCTTACACAGTGCATACATTTTCACAGTATATACTAGTTACAGCTACTTATTGTTAAAACAGTCTTAATCTGAGTGGTTTAGGAATTCCTTGACTAAAAGAGCAAGCAAATCACACAAGATAAACCACTCAAGTAAAATGGGGCAAATTGTCATACTTTAGAAACAACCTTTCACAAGCACTAATTACCATCTTCTTTGTATACAAGGCTGATCTTGCAAACCAACCCTGAGTCAACACATGTTTATGGGCCTGATACCCATTGCAGGACAGGTTTATATACCATTTTGTTTCCTTGAGAGAGAGAAATCTGATAAGAATCTGAAATGTAGTGAGGATCAGACTTATTTTTTTAATTTATTTAATTTTAATTGGAGGATAATTGCTTTACAATATTGTGTTGCTTTCTGCTGTACATGAACATGAGTCAGCCATAGGTATACATATGTCCCCTCTTTGCTGAATCTCCCTCCCACCTCTCACCCCATCCCATTCCTCTAGGTTGTCACAGCACCAGATTTGAGCTCCTTGCATCATATAGCAAATTCCCACTGGCTATCTAATTTTGCATATAGTTATGTATATGTTTCAATGGATGGATGAACACAGCATATTATACAGAGTGAAGTAAGTCAGAAAAAGTAAAACAACTGTCATGTATTTATGCATATATATTGAATCTAGATAGATGATGCTGATGAACCTATTCACAGGGCAGCAATTGGGGGATCAAATGTCTATCCTTAAACATATGACTATGTCCCACTTATGTTTGATGTGAGTATATCATTGATTCCAAACTCGATTTAGGCTTTTCAGGACCTTCCTGGTAGCTCAGTTAGTAAAGAATCTGCCTGCAATGCAGGAGACTTGGTTTCAATCCCTGGGTTGGGAAGATCCCCTGGAGAAGGAAATGGCAACCCACTTCACTATTCTTGCCTGCTAAATCTCATGGACAGAAGAGTCTGGGGGGCTACAGTCCATGGGGTTGCAAGTCAGACATAAGTGAGTGACTAAACTACTGTACTTAGGAAAGCAGTCCACAGTATATACTTCTTAAAATCTTGGAATGAACATGATCATAGAAAAAAAGTGGTGAGAGGAGTCATGAAGTTAATTAAAGTGAATGAAACCTACATTTATGCCAGGAGCTATAGGGGTCTTAACTGTATCTATTGTAACATTTTGCTTATCAGTTACCAACCATAAAAACTGCAAATATTTCTTCATGTTTCCTATGTTTACATGTGTCCAGATAATACCAATTTCTGACTATGCACTGGCATGATTATGAGAAGCATCCTTTATCACTCTCAAAGAATCCTGGTTTGACAATAAATTTTATAGCTACTCTATTTTTGTACACAGTTCAGTATGCTTTATATTTATTAATCTAATTTAATCCTTACTATAACATTTTAAGATATACACCATTATTATTCTTGTTTTAAAGATTAACAAAGACAAAGCCTAAAGTCAAGAAGTGTGAGTACTGAAGGTGAATTTGAATCAGATAGAGTGATTCTATAATACCATCTCCCAACTATTTATATCTTTTTGGATTTTCAGAACCAAGACTTTGAGTTGTTGGAACATGATGTTTTTTTTTGCAAATTTAAGGAAATTAAAATATGGAAAATTATTCACCTTTTGTTTGTAGAAATAAGATGTCCCTCGTATATGTATATGGGCTGAATACAAAAGGCAGAAGGAAACCAAGAAGATCTAAGATCTGTAATCAGTTCTTAGAAGTTGAGAATGTTTACATGGCAAAGAACAACAGACTGAGCAAAAAATAGAAATTTATTTTCTCATCATTCTGGAGGTTAGGAATCTGAGAACATGGTGTTGGCATGGTTGACTTCTTCTAAGACCTTTCTCCTGGTTTTGTAGATGGTTATCTTTTTGTATCTTCACATACGACTCTATATATTGTCTGTCTTCTAATCTCCTCTTATAAGACACTAGTCATTTGCCATTTCTAACAGCCTAAGAGCTTTGTTTTAGTCGAATTACTCTTTAAATGCCTTATCTTTAAATACAGTCACATTTGGGGGCGCCAGGAGTAAAGGCTTCAAGGTGTGATTTTTTTTCCTATTTTTTTTTATTTAAAATTTTTACTTTACACTATTTTATTGGTTTTGCCATATATCAACATGAATCCATCACAGGTACATAAGTGTTCCCCATCCTGAACCCTCCACCTTCCTCCCTCCCTGTACCATCCTTCTGGGTCATCCCATTTTTGAGAGATATAGTTCAGCCCATAACAGCTCAAAAACCAGTATTTTAGAAAAGAGAGTATGTCCAGAATATTTGCATGTTTTGTAAACCTTTTGTTTTCTCCTTAGTTTATAAGGAGAAGTCCTTGAAAATCTTAGCATTCCACAATTATGCAAAGTAAAGTCAATGAAATGGTTTTCACTTGAATGTTGATGAAAAGTATTAACACTGTCTGTAATGGACTCTGTGGAAAGAGTGCTAATTAAAATCAAACAATGACAAGAATTAAGTGAAACTTTTGTGTATAGAATTGAACTTGTACCATTGACTTTGAAACTGCACAAGATTATTTATTCTCAAAGGTATTTTACTGCTGAAGGGTGGTATGCATCTGTTTATCTCTGGAAACTTACAGCATTCTAGTCTCATTACTTTAACATTTAAGTCACCCTAATACAGGAGTATAGTTTTTGTTCAGTTGCTAGGTCATGTCCGACACTTTGCAAACCCATGGACTACAGCACACCAGCTTCCTCTGTCTTTCAATATCTCCCAGAGTTTGCTCAACAGTGATGCCATCTAACCATCTCACCCTCTGCCGTCCCCTCCCTCTTTTGCCCTCAATCTTTCCCAGCAGCAGGGTCTTTTTCAATGAGTCAGCTCTTTGCATCATGTGGCCAAAATATTGGAGCTTCAGCATCAGTCCTGCCAATATTCAGGACTGATTTCCTTCAGGATTGACTATTTTGATCCCCTTGCTCCCCTTGAGAGTCCAAGGGGCTCTCAAGAGTCTTCTCCAGCATGACAGTTTGAAAGCATAATGTCTTCAGCACTGAGTCATCTTTATCATCGAACTCTCACATCTGTACATGACTACTGGAAAAAAAAACCATAGCTTTGACTATACTGGCCTTTGTCAGTGAAGTGCTGTTTCTGCTTTCTAATACACTGTCTAGGTATGTCAGGACTTGCCTTGTGGCTCAGATGGTAAAGAATCTGTCTGTAATGCAGGAGTCCTGGGCTCAATCCCTGGGTTGGGAAGATTTCCTGGAGAAGAGAAGGGCTACCCACTCCAGTATTCTTGCCTGGAGAATTCCATGAAGAGAGGAGTCTGGTGGGCTAAGCAACTGAGCAACTAAGCAACCAACCTGATGCTGGGAAAGATTGAGGGCAGGAGGACAAGAGGGTGGCATAGGATGAGATAGTTCAATAACATTACTGACTCAAAGGACATAAATCTGAGCAAGCTCTGGGAGATGATGGAGGACAGGGAAGCCTGTCATGCTGCAGTGCATGGGGTCATAAAGAGTTGGACAGGACTTGGTGACTGAACAACCAGTAGGTTAGACATAGCTTGCTTCCAAGGAGCAAGCATCTTTTAATTTCATGGCTGAATCACTGTCTGATATGACTTTGGATCCCTAGAAAATAAAAATCTTCCACTAATTCCAATTTTTTCCTTTTCTATTTGCTATGAAGTGATGGCACCAGATGCCATAATCCTAGTTTTTGAATGTTGAGCTTCAAGCAGGCTTTTTCACTCTCCTCTTTCACCCTCATCAAGAGGCTCTTTAGTTCCTTTTCACTTTATGCCCTTAGAATGTTATTATCTACATATCTAAGGATGTTGATATTTCTCTTGAGAACCTTGATTCCAGTTTGTGATTCATCCAGCCTGGCATTTTACATGATGTAGTCTGCATATAAGTTAAATAAGTGGGATGACAGTATACAGTCTTGTCATACTCCTTTCCTAATTTGGAACCAGTCAGTTGAATCAAATCCATTTCTAACCGTTGATTCTTGACCTGCATAGAGGTTTCTCAGGAGACAGGTTAGGTGGTCTGGTATTCCCATCTATTTATGAATTTTCTACATTTTGTTGAGATCCTCACAAAGTGTTAGTGTAGTCAATGATGCAGACATTGATGTTTTTTTCTGGAATTCCTTTGTTTTTTTGTATTATCCAATGGATGTTGGCAATTCAGTCTCTGGTTTCTCTGCCTTTTCTAAAGCCAGCTTGTACATCTGGAAGATCTCCATTTTGCTAAAGCCTAGGTTAAGGGATTTTGAGCATAACCTTGCTAGTGTGTAAAGTGAGCAAATTATACAGTAGTTTGAACATTCTTTGTTATTGCCCTTCTTTGGGAGGATGAAACTGGCCTTTTCTAGTCCTATTGCCACTGCAATTTTCCCAAATTTGCTGACATTTTGAGTATAGCACTTTAACAGCATCATATTTTAGGATTTGAAATAGTTCAGCTGGAATTCCATCAGCTCCCCTAGCATTGTTCATAGTATTGCTTCCTAAGTCCCATTTGACTTCACACTCCAGGATGTCTGGCTTTAGGTGAGTGACCACACCTCGTAATTATCCTGATCATTATGATGGTTCTTTGTATAGTTCTTCTGTGTATTCTTGCCACTTCTTAATCTTTTCTGCTTCTGTTAGATCCTTATCATTTCTGTCCTTTATCGTGCCCATCCTTGCATGAAATGTTCCCCTGATATCTCCAATTTTCTTGAAGAGATGTCTGGTCTTTCCCATTCCATTGTTTTCCTCTAATTGTTTTCCTTTATTTCTTTTCACTGTTCTTTAAGAAGGCTTTCTTATCTCTCCTTTCTAGTCTCCGGAACTCTACATTCAGTTGGATATGTCTTTCTCTTTATCCCTTGCCTTTTGTTTCTTTCCTCAACATCTTTGCCTTCTTGAATTTCTCTTTCTTTGGTTAAGTTTTGATCACTGCCTCCTGTACATTGTTACAAACATCATTCTATAGTTATTCAGGCACTCTCTCTACCAGATCTAATTCTTGATTCTATTCATAATCTCCACTATAATCATAAGGGATTTGATTTAGGTCATGCTTCCCAGGTGGCAGTAATGGTAAAGAACCCTCTGGCTAACATAGGAGACATGGGTTCAATCCCCGGGTTGGAAGAACCCCTTGAGGAGGGCATAGCAATCCCTTCCGGTATTCTTGCCTGGATAATCCTATGTAGTGAGGAGCTTGGTGGGCTATGGTTCATAGGGTTGCAAAGGGTCAGACAGAACTGAAGCAACTTAGCACACACAGGATGAACATTCCTGAATGGCCTAGTGGCTTTCCCTCCTCTCTTCTATTTAAACCTGAATTTTGCAATAAGGGACTAATGATCTAAGCCATAGTCAGCTCCAAGTCTTATTTTTGTTGACTGTATAGAGCTTCTCCATCTTTGGCTGCAAAGAATATAATCAATCTGATTTCAGTATTGACCATTTGCTGATGTTCATGTGTAAAGTTGTTTCTCATGTTGTTTGAAAAGTGTGCTTGCTATGACCATTGTGTTCTCTTGACAAAACTTTTTTAGCTTTTTTCATGCTTCATTTTGCACTCCAAGGCTCAACTTACCTATTACTCAGGGTATCTCTCTACCCTCTACATTTGCATTCCAGTCCCCTAGGATGAAAATGTCATTCCTTTTTATGTTGTTCTAGAAGGTGTTGTAGGTCTTCATAAAACCCACCAATTTCACCTTCTGCAGCATCGTTGGTTGCAGTATGAGTTGGATCACTGTGATGTTGAATGGTTTGCCTTGGAAATGAAACCAGACCCTGTATTTTTTGAGGTTGCAACCAAGTACTGCATTTCAGACACTTTCATTGACTATGAGGGCTACTCCATTTCTTCTAAGGGATTCTTGCCCACAGGAGTAGATATAATAGTCATCTGAATTAAATTTGCCCATTCATGTCCATTTTGGTCCACTGATTCCTAAGATATCAGTGTTCAATCTTACCATCTTCTGCTTGACCATATCCACTTTACCTTGATCCATGGACCAATATTCCAGGTTTCTATGCAATAGTGTTCTTTATAGCCTCCGACTTTACTTTCACCATCGGATACATCCAGAACAAAGCATCATTTATACTTTGGCCTAGCCACTCCTTTCTTTTTGGAGCTATTAGTAGTTGCCCTCCACTCTTCCCCAGTAGCATACTGGATAACTTTTGATCTCTGGATCTCATCTTCCAGTATCATATCTTTTTGCCTTTACATACTGGTCATGGGGTACTTAAGGCAAAAATACAGAAGTGGCTTGCTATTTCCTCCTCCAGTGGATCAAGTTTTTTCATAACTCTACACTTTGACCTGCCTATCTTGGGTGGCTCTGCATGGCATGGCTCAGCACTTCACTGAATTATGCAAGTCCCTTCAGCACAACAATCCCCTTCACAGGTCATACCCTTGTCATGGCAAAAGGGCTTGCGTAACTCAGAACCTTTGAGCCATGCTGTGCAGGGCCACCCAAGACAAACGGGTCATAGTAAACAGTTCTGATGAAACATTTTTCAGTGGAGGAGGAAATGGCAAACTGCTCCAGTATTCTTGCCATGAGAACTCTATGAGAAGCATGTCCAGATACAAGATTTTTATGTTCTGTGGTGGCAAACAAGAAGAAAGGTTGATTTTATTTATTTTTTTATTTTTATTTTTTTTATATTTGGCAAAACTCATACAAATATGTAAAGTTTAAAAATAAAAAAAGAAAAAAAAAAGAAAAAAGTAATAATAAAAAAAAGGTTGATTTTATAAATAATAAACTTTTCTTTGTTTTCATATAGTGGAATATAATTTGCTTATAAATTAAAATGTATTCATTGTAGTCAAATGTTTCTTAATGTATGTCATTATTAATACATTTTATACATAAGCACTTAAAAATCTCTGGATCTGAGACAGAAACTGTTTCCATATTACTATTAGAATACTAAAGTTTTAAAATTAAGTTGAGCTGAAATATTTACAATGTTTGTATGAAACTTACTTGACGACTCCAGTAATTTTATTGTCTATTACATTTGCTACTTTTTTTCTATATAGCAATTTATTTATTTTTTTTACCATTCTTTGTCTTTTTTAATTTAAATTTATTTATTTTAATTAGAGGCTAATTACTTTTAAATCAATATAAATAATGATTCTGTAGGCAAATGCCACTTTTGCTTACCATTCAGAAACTTTTTGTTAAGATTGTAATTAAATAAGAATTGTAAATTCTTCTTTAATACTAACAAATATAAGCAATTTCATTATTTGATGATTAAGTATGTTGAAAAATATTCGATAGTACCAGGGAAATATTTTATTCAGATATGCACATTCTATACAAAACCAAAGCTATCAAAAATCTTGAAACTCTGAAATTCCATACAAAATCAAATCTCACTTTGAATTTTAAAGATGTTGTGATCAGATCAAATATTTGAAAGGCAATTTGTTAACTGGTTTATTTGTTACATTGTCAATTCTTTTGTCCTTTCATTCTAGAATGAGTTAGTTCCTCAGTAATTATGGTGTATGACAGTTGTAGAAATGTAGAGAATTGAAATATGAGAGATAAGTACAACCCTCAAATAAGTTACAGTTTAGTACAGATATTTGCAAAATTAACTGTAGTACAAGGTGCAGTGCAATGAGAAACTTATCTGAGTCATGAGTTCTGAAGTAAAAGAATTCTTTCAATCGCAAACTATCAGGGAGTATTCCATTGACAATATAGCATTTAACCTGAGACTTGATAGGACATTGAAAGCCATAAATTTTAATATGCAAACACAGGACTGAAGAATAAGTGAATGTATCTATGTCTCAGGAAACACAGAGTCCAAAACTAGATTTACTGATATAATGCAAAAAGATTGTTTAGGAAGTATGTTTGCATCCAGATACTGTAATCTGGAGCAAATTACTTAATTTTTAGTAATCAGTGCTTCTATGTGATAAACATTTTTGTTAGAAGGGTTTAACATGAAGATTATCATAAATCATATTTTGGATAATAGGTGTGTAATAAAAGATAGTTTACCAAAAAGTGTTCATAAAGGCGATAAACTCTCTTCCTTAAAAAGAGAACCAGCTATAATGTGTATTCTGTTCCTCACTCCTTACATGCTTCCCTTCTCCTTTCTCTATAATTATGTGGATCTTCATTCCCCTCTACTCTGTTTTCATCATTTAATGTTTTTCAAATCAAAGGCTCAGACCTAATACTTCCTGATTCTCTTCACTGAGCTATTACTTAGAAGTTATTTTTATCACATCCATAAATAGGAGGGAATTTGTGATCCTTCACTAAATGTGTTTTGAGCAGCAATACACATGCTGGTATTTGTTGATAGTACATGGCATTGCTCTGAAAGGAAAAGAAACATCATAGATTCATCTTTTTCCATATACATAAGAAGAAAGAACAGTATGTCACACTTATTTCTTATCCAACCAACTAATCAGTGTTTTTATTTTCTCCTACATACTCAAATTTTCTTTGCAGGACATTTTGTTTGAAAGCAACCTTCAGTGTGATATGAAGAAACAAAGATTTTCAAACTGACTTTGCAGCATACTGAGGGATTGAATTAGGCAGAAAAGCTGCATGAAGTATTTCACATGCATATACAAATAGCCCTTTAAATTAAAGAGAAACATTTTTGTCCTTGAATATTCTTGAGGACTTCGTGTGGAACAAAAGTTTACAGGAAAACCAATTTTTGCATTCCCAAAATAGGTTTATGGCTCAGGCTCAAAGTTAACATTTTATGAGTCCAATTTTAATATTTGCATATTTTGCTTTAACCAATAGTAATCTCCATTATACTGATTCATTGCACTGTACCCTAGGTTTTATATACAAATGAACTGGAAGATAGGCCTGATACATTTTTACCTGATAACCTGAGTATAATACATTTCATTCAGTGGTCAAATCTTCCTTGTTCCATAGTCATTGTGTTGTTTTAACCTACAAACTATGTCAAATAAAGATGAATAATATATAATTTTAGAAGTGAAATAATGTTCATGGAACTGAACATTGCTTGAAATTTTTTTAAAGAATGTTGGTATATTTTGAAAGCATCATTCTAATTCATAAATAATTGAGTTCTTTGTATTTCTACATAATAAATGCCATTTAAGAAAAATTGGAGAAAAACAATTTTGGTTAAACAGAGACTAGATCAATAATTCATGAACATCTGTATAGAGTGATAGCTAAACTATTTACATGTCATGAAAACACTGAAATGAAACCATAATAAAAAATTACATTAATTATACCACATTATAAGATTTTATCAAGCTAAAAATGCCTTATCCTACCTTTATTTAAAATTTACACTTCATCACTAATCTAAAAGTCATTTTCTTCCCAATACCTGTTATTTTATTTGAAATAAATATAAGGTACATAGCATAACATTTGTCAAGACGATTGTCACATCAAGTAGAGTAAAAATAAATTATTAAGGGGTATTCACTTATAGAGCTGTTCTGGTGGCTCAGACTGTAAACAATCTGCCTGCAATGGGGAATTGCTGGGTTCGATCCCTGACTCAGGAAGATCGCCTGGAGAAGGGGACAGAAACCCATACCAGTATTCTTGCCTGGAAAATCCCGTGGACAGAGGAGCTTGACAAACTACAGTCCATGTCGTCGCAGTCAGACATGGCTGAGTGACTGATACACACAATAATTTATGCATGAAGACTACTACGTAGTATGTGCTACATATACTACTAAGTAGAATAATTAAATCACAGTATTTTTAAACAAATACTTTCAACTTGGGTAAATGTAACATGGGATAAGGATTTTCCCCACTATTACTATTTGAATCATGGCACATTACTCTCTGTTTCATTTTCTTCAACTGTACCATGAGGATAATAATATCTACCCTGTGAAACTGTTGCATGGATATCATTAGAAATGGGCTCTAAATTTCCTTGCACAGGGTCTGGTAAAACAGGACACTATGTTAGTTTTTGCTTAACAGGAAATGCATATTTTAAAAAAATACTTAGATATTCAATTTTACAGGCATAAATGCTTAGGAATTTTTTCTAACTTTAGCAGGCGGGCCTAGAGGAGCTATTCCATGTTCAAGGTCAGGAAGGGCGGCTGTGAGGAAATACCCCTCGTCAAAGGTAAGGAGCAGTGGCTGTGCTTTGCTGGAGCAGCTGTGAAGAGATACCCCATGTCCAAGGTAAGAGAAACGCAAGTAAGATGATAGGTGTTGCAAGAGGGCATCAGAGGGCAGACACACTGAAACCATAATCACAGAAAACTAGTCAATCTAATCACACTAGGACCACAGCCTTGTCTAACTCAATGAAACTAAGCCATGCCCATGGGGCCACCCAAGATGGGCGGGTGGTGGTGGAGAGGGCTGACAGAATGTGGTCCACTGGAGAAGAGAATGACAAACCACTTCAGTATTCTTGCCTTGAGAACCCCATGAACAGAATGAAAAAGAAAAATGATAGGATACAGAAAGAGGAATTCCCCAGGTCAGTAGTTGCCCAATATGCTACTGGAGATAAGTGGAGAAATAACTTCAGAAAGAATTAAGGGATGGAGCCAAAGCAAAAAGAATACCCAGCTGTGGATGTGACTGGTGATAGAAGGAAGGTCTGATGCTGTCAAGAGCAATATTGCATAGGAACCTGGAATTTCAGGTCCATGAATCAAGGCAAATTGGAAGTGGTCAAACAGGAGACAGCAAGAGTGAACGTCAACATTCTAGGAATCAGTGAACTGAAATGGATTGGAATGGGTGAATTTAACTCAGATGAGCATTATGTCTACTATTGTGGGCAGGAATCCCTTAGAAGAAATGGAGTAGCCATCATGGTCAACAAAAGAGTCCAAAATGCAGTACTTGGATGCAATTTCAAAAACGACAGAATGATCTCTGTTCGTTTCCAAGGCAAACCATTCAATATCACAGTAATCCAAGTCTATGCCCCAAGCAGTAACGCTGAAGAAGCTGAAGTTGAATGGTTCTATGAAGACCTACAAGACCTTTTAGAACTAACACCGAAAAAGATGTCCTTTTCATTATAGGGGACTGGAATGCAAAAGTAGGCAGTCAAGAAACACCTAGAGTAACAGGGAAATTTGGCCTGGGAATACAGAATGAAGCAGGGCAAAGACTAATAGACTTTTGCCAAGAAAAAGCACTGGTCATAGCAAACACCATCTTCCAACAACACAAGAGAAGACTCTACACATGGACATCACCATATGGACAACACCGAAATCAGACTGATTATATTCTTTGCAGTCAAAGATGGAGAATCTCTATACAGTCAACAAAAACAGGACAAGGAGCTGACTGTGGCTCAGATCATGAAATCCTTATTGCCAATTTCAGACTTAAATTGAAGAAAGTAGGGAAAACCTCTAGACCACTCAGGTATGACCTAAATCAAATCCCTTATGATTATACAGTGGAAGTGAGAAATAGATTTAAGGGACTGGACCTGATAGATAGAGTGCCTGATGGGCTACGGACTGAGGTTCGTGACAGGGATCAAGACCATCCCCATGGAAAAGAAATGCAAAAAAGCAAAATGGCTGTATGAGGAGGCCTTACCAATGCTGTGAAAAGAAGAGAAGTGAAAAGCAAAGGAGAAAAGGAAAGACATAAGCATCTGAACGCAGAGTTCCAAAGAATAGCAAGAAGAGATAAGAAAGCCTTCCTCAGTGATCAAGGCAAAGAAATAGAGGAAAACAACAGAATGGGAAAGACTAGTGATCTCTTCAAGAAAATTAGAGATACCAAGGGAACATTTCACGCATGATAAAGGACAGAAATGATATGGAACTAAGAGAAGCAGAAGATATTAAGAAGAGGTGGCAGGAATACACAGAAAAACTGTATAAAAAAGAGCTTCCTGACCCAGATAATCACGATGGTGTGATCACTCACCTAGAGCCAGACATCCTGGAATGTGAAGTCAAGTGGGCCTTAGAAAGCATTACTACGAACAAAGCTAGTGGAAGTGATGGAATTCCAGTTGAGCTATTTCAAATCCTGAAAGATGATGCTGTGAAAGTACTGCACTCAATATGCCAGCAAATTTGGAAAACTCAGCAGTGGCCACAAGACTGGAAAAGGTCAGTTTTCATTCCAATCCCAAAGAAAGGCAATGCCAAAGAATGCTCAAACTACCACACAATTGCACTCATGTCACACGCTAGTAAAATAATGCTCAAAAGTCTCCAAGCCAGGCTTCAGCAACACGTGAACTGTGAACTTCCTGGTGTTCAAGCTAGTTTTAGAAAAGGCAGAGGAACCAGAGATCAAATTGCCAACATCCACTGGATCATAGAAAAAGCAAAAGAGTTCCAGAAAAACATCTATTTCTGCTTTATTGACTATGCCAAAGCCTTTGACTGTGTGGATCACAATAAACTGTGCAAAGTTCTGAAAGAAGTTCTGAAAGAGATGGGAATACGAGACCACCTGACCTGCCTCTTGAGAAATGTGTATGCAGGTCAGGAAGCAACAGTTAGAACTGGACATGGAACAACAGACTGGTTCCAAATAGGAAAAGGAGTACATCAAGGCTATATATTGTCACCCTGCTTATTTAATTTACATGCAGAGTACATGATGAGAAACGCTGGGCTGGATGAAGCACAAGCTGGAATTGAGATTGCTGGGAGAAATATCAATAACCTCAGATATGCAGATGACACCACTCTTACTGCAGAAAGTGAAGAAGAACTAAAAAGTTTCTTGATGAAAGTGAACGTGGAGAGTGAAAAAACTGGCTTAAAGCTCAACATCAGAACACAAAGATCATGGCATCTGGTCCCATCACTTCATGGGAAATAGATGGGGAAACAGTAGAAACAGTGTCAGACTTTATTTTTTGGGGCTCCAAAATCACTGCAGATGGTGACTGAAGCCATGAAATTAAAAGGCGCTTACTCCTTGGAAGAAAAGTTATGACCAACCTAGATAGCATATTCAAAAACAGAGACATTACTTTGCCAACAAAGGTCCGTCTAGTCAAGGCTATGGTTGTGAGAGTTGGTCACGTATGGATGTGAGAGTTGAACTGCGAAGTCTTGGTTCAGTCTCTAGCAAATGAATATTACTTGTTAAAGCTACATTTGTTTGTGAAGGTACAGTCTGTCCAGACAGATAATTTTGCATACCTGTATGCTAATATGACTATGTCAATAGATATTACTAGAAAGTGTAGTCATTATTCTAGTGAGAAATACACAGGCTAATCTAAGTGGGAAATTATAGATATATCTATAAAACTGTTTGGTGTTCAATATTCTGTTTTATCAATATCACCACACTAAGCCAATATAAGAGGTTACTTTGAGCAAATAATCTAGTCTTTTTAGATTTTCAATAGATCTTTGAATTTAGGCAAGTTACTTAACTCTCCCTGATTATTTTCATCATATATAAAACAAATGTGGTACTTACACATACCTCACAGGGCTACCTTTAAAGTTAATAGAATTAATCACATGTAAAGCACTTAAATCAGCACTTGGCACATAGTATTTTAGATTTTTCTTAGGTATTTTTGCTACTAGTCAGAATCCAGGTTTTGCAGATATACCCTAATAAGACCATGCCAGGTTATACCCTTGCTTAGGAATCAATTATTTTCTGTATTTAATTGTTGGCATTGTTGTCCTGGAATTGATCATCTTTTATTATTGGACTGATGGAAAAAACATAAGGAAAATAAGATAGACTCAGAGTTATTAAAGCTCTTTTTATGACATTCTGCTCGAGACACTCCTCATGACATTTTAAAATTGCCTCAGATACATCATAGAGTGCCTGCTCTTACCTCACTTAGATGGATTGCTGATAATTAAAAATCAATCTCATCTGCCATTATTATATTGTTAAGCTGGCAAAGATTAAGTTTCTTAAATATCAGTTAGATCAGACACAACCTCATCTACCAAATTCAGTCTATAGGCAACAACCTGTACCAAAATCTCTGTCCTTATCACTAAATCTCATGAGCAAATATCCAAAGAATAATACACCTACATTTATTTGTTTGCTTTGTTATTATACTGTGATTGGAGTGGTCTGTTCTGATTTGGTTCATATTATGCCTCACTCACATGGACAAGGGTTTCTGTGGGCTTTGTATTTTTCAACCTCCAACCACTATATCTAATTTGTTTCTATCACAGTGATTAGCATATTTCCTGAAGTAAGGACAGTATTCAAATTGATGAGATTCTCTTCCTTACTTTTACAAGTTTTTGTGAGTTGTTAAAAAAAATAGTACCCTCTTAAATTGTTTACAATGTAAATTACTTACACCTGTCTTGAAATCATTTTGTCATCTCAAGAAGAAAATTGTATATTCACTTTTAATTCAGTAGCTTTACATCTAGAAATTTGTGCTAATAAAACCCTTGGAGAGTTCCATAAGAATCATGTATACAATTTGCATAATAAGATTATTTACTAAATTTTGGTAATAGAAAATAAAAAATAATGACATAATATTGCCAGTGATGTTAAATTAAATTAAAATTATTTCACATAAATTTATATCAATCATATCCAAATTATTGTGTAAGTGTGTTGAATATGGCAATTGAAGCTTAAAAGCAGTTAGCTATAATTTTGTTTGAGTAAATTTATAATATTTTTGCATTATATATATTGTATATATTTTTATATTATATATTGTATATATATTGTACTTATATTGCATATTTTTACAAACTCTATCCTATTTAAATTAATCCTCATCTTGGAGACATAATAAGGAGGCAGAACAGTTGGAATAAAATGTGTTTAATCTTGGCTTTCAATTTAAATAATATACTGCAACAATTGCCTATTAAAAGAATCTGTATTAATTCCCTCTTCCTTCTCTTAGCTAAATAAAAATATCTGGTCTATAGGTATTTAACAGAGTAAAATAATTAGGAACACTGTAGATAACAGATTCTGATATCAAGTAGATTATGTGCTTACCAAATGGGGAATTGGTAAATGTTGAAGGAATTCTACCAATATTCTCATCTCATCTAAGCATGATGTAAAAAACATATATTGTAAGTACTATATACAGTTTTAGAAATATAGTCAGGCTTCCCAGGTAGCTGAGCTGGTAAAGAATCTGCCTGCAATGCAGGAGACCTGGGTTCAATCCCTGGGTTGGGAAGATCCCCTGGAGAAGGGCATGGCAACCCACTCCAGTATTCTTGCCTGGAGGAGACTGATGGGCTACAGTTCATGGGGTTGCAAAGAGTCGGACATGACTGAGTGATACAGCACAGCACAGCACAGCACAGCACAGACATATAGTCTCATTTAGGCTAGTGGAGAAGGCAATGGCACTCCACTCCAGTACTCTTGCCTGGAAAATCCCATGGACGGAGGAGCCTGGTGGGCTGCCGTCTATGGGGTCGCACAAGGTTGGACATGACTGAAGCGACTTAGCAGCAGCAGCAGCAGCAGCAGGCTAGTGTACCAGTTTTCTGTGTAGTTAATAGTGCCAGAAACGTGGTACTAGTAGTTTCCAGGTTTACAGAGTTCTTGAAATTGTGATTATTAACAAATATCTTCATGCGTCCAAGACCAGAAAGAAAAAAGGAATTGTAATTACTTTTACAATTGATTGAGAAAACTCTAAATTAATTGAATTTACTAGGAATCATGAGAATTAGATTTTTTATCATCAGCAGAATGGGTATTCAAGACCTCAGTCAATACTACAAAGTAACAGTAATCAAAATGGTATGGTACTTGTACAAAAACAGGAATATAAGTAATGGAACAGGATAGAAGAATGCCCAGAAATAAACTCATACACTTATTCTCAGTTAATTTACAGCAAACGGAGCAAGAATGTACAATGGAGAAAAAGTTTCCTCAATAAGTGGTGTTGGGAAAACTGGATAGTTATATATAAAACAATGAAATTAGTCTAACGCCATATACAAAAATAAACTCAAAATTGATTAAATATGTAAGTATGAAACCAGTTATTATAAAAGCCCTAGAGGAAAACATAGGCAGAACACTGACATAAATTACAGCAATATTTTTTGGATCCATCTCCTAGATAATGGAAATTAAAACAAAAATACTAGGTAATGGAAATATAAACAAAAATACTGCTTACATGCTGCTGCTGCTGCTAAGTCACTTCAGTCGTGTCCAACTCTGTGCGACCCCATAGATGGCAGCCCACCAGGTTCTCCCATCCCTGGAATTCTCCAGGCAAGAACACTGGAGTGGGTTGCCATTTCCTTCTCCAGTGCATGAAAGTGAAAAGTGAAAGTGAAGTTGCGCAGTCGTGTCCAACTCCTAGCGACCCCATGGACTGAGGCCTTCCAGGCTCCTCTGTCCATGGGATTTTCCAGGCAAGAGTGCTGGAGTGGGGTGCCATTGCCTTCTCCGACTGCTTACATAAAGGATCTTAAAAAGTACAAATGAACCTATTTACAAAACAGAAACAGACTCACAAATTTAGAGGATGAATTTAGGATTACCAGTTGTGAAAGGTGGGGGGATGGAATAGTTAGGGAATTTGGGATTGACATGTATGCCCTGCTAGATTTAAAATGAATAATCAACAAGGACCTACTGTATAGCATAGGGAATTCTGCTCAGTATTATGTAACAACATGCAAGGGAAAATAATTAAATAAAAATAGATGCAATTATATGTATAAGTGAATCAATTTCCTGTAAACCTGAAACTACATTTTTAATCAACTACACTCCAATATAAAATAAAAAGTAAAAGCAAGCAAATTAAAAAGGATAATAGCAACCAAGAAAAAAAAAATGGACGTAATTAATCTTAAAAGCATTTGCACAGCAAAGGAAACCATAAAGAAAATGAAAGGACAACTTTTGGATTGGGAGACTATATTTTCAAAGAAAGCTACTGACAATGGATTAATTTCCAAAATGTACAGAAAGCACATGAAACTCAATATCAATAAAAACAGCCCAATCAAAAATTGAGCAAAGGCATAAATAGATATTTCTCCAAAGAAGACATATAGATGGATAGCAGGTACATGAAAAGATGCTCAATGTTGCTGATTATTAGTGAAATGCATATCAAAACTACAATGAGGTATTCCCTCACACCAGTCAGAATTAGCATCATCAAAATATCTACATAATAAATGCTAGAGAGGATGTGAAGAAAAAGAATCATGCCCCCTACACTATTGCTGGAGATGTAAATTTTTGCAGTCATTATGGAGATTCTTTAATAAACTGAAAATAGGGTTACCATATGAATCAGCTAGTCCCACTTTTGGGCATATATCCAGAGGAAACACTAATTCAAAAAGATACATGCACCTAAATGTTCATAGCAGCACTATTTGCAATAAGCCAAGACATGGACGCAATCTAAACATCTATTGATAGATGAATGGATAAAGATGTTGTATATTTATACAGAAGAATATGACTGAACCATAAAAAAGAAATAATGCCATTTTCAACAACATGGATGGACCTAGATATTATCACATTAAATGAAGTAGATCAGAGAAAAACAAATATAAATATACATCACTTATTTGTAGAATTAAAAAAAAATGATACAAATGAACTTTTTTACAAAGCATAAATAGATTCACAGATGTAGAAAACAAATTTATAGTTACCAAAGAGGGGAGGAAGATAAATTAAGAGTTTAGGATTAACATATACATACTACTATATATAAAATAGGCAAACAGGAAGTATGAAAAATATAGCATAGGGAACTATACTCAATGTCTTACAATAACATAATGAAAACCTGGCATTGGAATTTTGTAAAGTTAAGGGCCAGGAAAATCACCCTGTCAGGAAGGTTCCAGTCTATATATTACCCTCAAACATTTAGAACTTGTAATAAGTTTTTAGTCTTCAATAATTGAATTCAGGGAATCAATCAAAGGTTAGTGACTGAAAATCAAGAAAAATCTTTTACATTAAAAGGGATTATTAAAAAAAAAAAACAAAACAGAAAAATGTGCAACTTTCAGGAAGCCAATTATGAAGGTTTAAAAGTATCCTCAAAAATTTTTAATTACAGGCTCAATTCAGTAAAATAAATAAGTTATTGCAACCATTGAACAAGTATAGTATACAAATTAAGGAAACAGAAATAAGAGCTCTTTGCTCTTGAACATTAAAAAACATGATGAAGAGAGGATTCAGGAAAAGTGTGAAAATGAAGTTGGTGTTATCTCCAAGAAAATAACTTAAAACAAAAAACAGAAGCTGAAGAGAAAGTAGAAAAATTAGAAGACAAATCTTATTAAGAATAAGAGAATTTCATAAATAGAAAATAAAACCTAGAGAAAAAAATTATCCTTGAAATATGTAAGAACGTTTCTTAAGAGGGAAAGACAACACTGACAATGAATGAAAACAGACTGTATCATCACAAAACTGTCGAAAATATAGGACAAAGATAAAATGAGAATGATTTTGCAGATCAGTAAAAGTGCTAATATAAATATAAAACTTATTATATGAACCATAACCTTTTTAACATCAAATGGGGGTACTATTAATAATTACATTGTAAAAGCAGACATAGAAGGAGACTGTCTCAGGCAAATGGGGACATGAAACAAACCTACATATAACTCAGTACCAAGAATGACTTCATTTTCATTGCAAGACTGGAAAAGAAATTTTATGGGACACATCCTTCAAAATTCTGAGGAAAAGATTTACAGCCAGGAATTCTATTTCTGACCAAAAGTAGTGTCAATATACACCAGATTTTGAAAGAAAAGAAAGATAGCTTTTGGAGGATTGTACTCTATCAATAAGTGAGGAAAAAAAATACATATGACACAGAAACAAAAGATGCAAAAATCAAGATAGGTAGAGGAATTGTTTAGATTATAGCAAAGGAGGACCGATGGTACAACAGATGGAGAAGGCATCCTAATTTGATTTGTGTAGGAAAATGGGCTCTGGAAAGGACTCTCTTAGGGATATTAACTAGTGGACTTATGCGGTATGTCTAAACTTCCAGAGAATATAGATAACTGGTTAGAGTTAGTTTTTGTTTTTTTTTTTAATGAAGATTGCATGTAATATAAAGGTAGCAAAAATCACACAAATGACTGACTTCCAGGAAAACAGAGTTGCATAAGAAGGAAAGTTAATTATGGTTTTTAAAAAATAGCTCAGATTTGACTAGGATTTGGAGCATCATATCAAAGTAAACAATGAATGGTGTTCTCACCAAAATTACAACATGACCAAGTTTCAAGAATAGGTGAATGAGAAGAGTATGTAAGTTGATGAATAAGGTTGGAAGAGGAATGTGCCTGTGGAAGGATAGCAAATTACCCACCAGAAGTGATTAGTTCATGCTTTCATGCCTAAAACTAAAAACTCTAGAGAGCCAACATTAACATGTTTCTTAGAGGTATGCATATAAATTCTAAAATGATTACTTGAAAGAGATTAAAGTTTGGTTTGCTCTGATGAGAATGAAGTTATATATAAAAAAAGATGCAGCAGAGAAGCTGTTATTTTTCATCACAAACATTATAGAATTGACTGACCATTAATATGTTCATAGAATTTTGTTTGAAATTAAAACTAAAAAGATATAGAAGGCAATATATATATGACATAAATTGAGTTCAATCTACTTTTATGGTTCCAAGATGCAGTTTCCTAAAGTGTAGGGAATCTCTATGCTGTTCTCTCTTGTCCTAAGATAATAATCGTCATCTTATTTAGACTAAAAGGTATTAGAATATAAATGGTTCAGAGTTTGACTTGATGCACTAACCCTTGCTACATAATCTCCACTAAGGCAGTCTATAATTCAGCATCATATATAGCACATTGAAGGTAAGCAAGAAATATTGTCAGATATGTATCTACAGTGTTGGATGGCCTATAGAGTGTTTGAAATGGCAACCCACTCCAGTATTCTTGTCTGAAAAATCCCTTCCACAGAGGAGCCTGATGGGCTATAGTCTGAAGGATCATAAAGAGTCAGACACAACTGAGCATCTAAGCACACAGCATTGTGTTTGATTTATGTAAATTAAAATTTTGTAGGAATATTCACAAACTGACTAAAAAGAAAGGGTATTCTAAATAGAATAATAATTAAATAGCTCAAAATTAAGAATTATTGAAAATATTGTGAAAAATGTAAAAGAATTAGAATTTTAGATTGGCACTTGAATTGTGTCAGTGGGCCATAATGGTGATTTGATGGTGGGAGTCATTTGGAAGATTAAATTATATTTTTGAAATCTTTAGTTGGATAATTATGTACATAAATACAATTAAGTTTGATCTAGTTATTTTGGTCCATGGAAATTTTACTGGTTTTAAATTTTAAATGATGAGAGGTTATAGATACAAATACTGTAAAATTGAAAACTACATGTAGAATGTGAAATGTTTTCACAGGTATGTGGTAATGTGTCTTAATTGATGATTTAACACAGCAGTCCCCATACATTTTGGCACCAGATTTTGTAGAAGATAATTTTTCTGTGGATCAGGGTAAGGGGATGATATTTGGATAATTAAAGCACATTGCATTTATTTTGCACTTTATTTCTATTATTATTCCATCAATTCCACCTCACATTATGAGGCATTAGATCTCAGAGGTTGTGGTCCCCTGATTTAACATATATACACATACATGTATATACAAATATATATATGTGTGTGATGAGTTATGAATTCATATTATAAAAATAAAAGGGTCTTTAATCAAGTAGGAAGTGTGTGGTGTACGTCAATGCGAAGACAGAAAAATTAAGTGGCTGAGATTAGTGATGATAATGACTATGAACATGTGATAGCAGTGTCACCAGAATGGAAACAAAAGGAATGTCAGAATCTCTAATCTTCATTGTCTAATTTGTTTTGGAGTAGAAATGTGCTTATTTGACATTATATACAAAGAAATTTAATCTGGGAGAAGTATATAAATGGCTCAAGGGTACACAGTAATTTAAAGATTGAGGTATTAAACCCCAATTCAACCTGGTTACATATCCAAAGTTCAGTATGCCATTACTCTTTTATTTTACACAATTTCAGAGGAATTTTATGATTGTTCTATCACTGCTGCAAACTATAATCTTCTACTACCATCATCATCCCCACTATATGTGGATAATATACTGTAGGTACAAAGGATTGATAGAAGCTTTCCCATATTGTTTTTGCCAAGACGGACCTGGTATACACTTACTGGAGTTCTGTACATCCTGGGTGTTAAATGCATGTCTTGTGATAAATACATAAGTGAAGTAATGAATTCATTTTTGGTGGTAAAGTTTTGGCAATTTAAAGTAATGTTCCTTGAGAGAAAACTGATCATGTTTTGATAAAAATTACCTTAGTGTCCTGGTCAGAAGGAGAATATTCAAGCTTCACTGAACTATTTTTTTTCTGACTCAGTGTAGTATCCTCTATTTTCTTTAAAGACTTTATATTTCTGTATGCATTTAGTGGAAAAGTTACTTATCGAGATTTCGGAGACTAGTCATGTAATAATATGCAGACTTTCAAGTCGTAGATCAGATAATCCATTTCAAGTACATATTTTCAATGAAATGTGTTTTTATTTAATGGTCCTTTGTTTATAGTTTTTTTTTTTTCCTACTATGAATGACAATATAAGGAAAATAAATGAAAATTGAAGCAAGCTGCCTTGGGCTTGATTCTCTGTACTTGATCAGAGGGAATACATTTTCATCATACAGTAAATTTCCGCTGAAGTAAAATTTCCACATCTTATGGGAGGTATATAAAAAAAACAAACAGGCAAATAACTCATGTGCTCTTCTACGTTATAATGTCAAATAAAAATTCTGTTGTACTTTCAAAGTCTGTAAATTCATTGAGACAGATATTAAACTATGATTTGTTATATTTAAATTCAAATCTATCTAAGAAACAGAATGCTGCAAATTTCTTTCATTTAATGTTGAAAATATGACTCTAACATGGATGTTCAAAATATATATAAGAATTACCTAATAGAGGCATCTTACATGGTATCTTATAAATTGTATATATTTTGAAGAATAAACACTTAAAGAACACATCAGTTCAGTTCAATTCAGTTCAGTCGCTCAGTCGTGTCCGACTCTGTGACCCCATGGACTGCAGCACGCCAGGCCTCCCTGTCCATCACCAAATTCAGGAGTTTACCGAAACTCATGTCCATTGAGTTGGTAATATCATCCAATCATCTCATCTTCTGTTGTCCCCTTCTCCTCTGCCTTCAGTCTTTCCCAGTATCAGGGTCTTTTCAAATGAGTCAGTTATTCACATCAGGTGGCCAAAGTATTGTAGTTTCAGCTTCAGAATCAGTACTTCCAATGAATATTCATCACTGATTTCCTTTAAGATGGACTAAGTTGGATCTCCTCTCAAGAGTCTTCTCCAATACCACAGATCAAAAGCAGCAATTTTTCAGTGCTCAGCTTTCTTTATAGTCCAACTCTCACATCCATACATGAATACTGGAAAAACCATAGCTTTGACTAGATGGACCTTTGGTGGCAAAATAATGTCCTTGCTTTTTAATATGCTGTCTATGTTGGTCATAACTTTTCTCCCAAGGAGCAAGTGTCTTTTAATTTTATAGCTGCACTCATCATCTGCAGTGATTTTGGAGCCCCCCAAAATAAAGTCTGACACTGTTTCCACTGGTTCCCCATCTATTTGCCTCGAAGTGATGGGACCAGATGCCATGATCTTACTTTTCTGAATGTTGAGTTTTAAGCCAAATTTTTCACGCTCCTCTTTCATTTTCATCAAGAGGCTCTTTAGTTCCTCTTTGCTTTCTGCCATTAGGGTGGTGTCATCTGCATATGTGAGGTTATTGATATTTCTCCCAGTAATCTTGATTCCAACTTGTGCTTCAGCCAGCCTAGTGTTTCTCATGATATACTCAGCATATAAGCATGGTGACAATATACAGCCTTGACATACTTCTTTCCCAATTTGGGAAATAAAGCAGAAGTTGATATTTTTCTGGAACTCTCTTGCTTTTTCGAAGATCCAATAAATGTTGGCAATTTGATCTCTGGTTCCTCTGCCTTTTCTAAATACAACTTGAACATCTGGAATTTCATGGTTCATGTACTGTTGAAGCCTGCCTATGAGAATTTTGAGTATTACTTTACTAGCGTGTGACATGAGTGCAATTGTGCTGCAGTTTAAGCATTCTTTGGCATTGCCTTTCTTTGGGATTGGAATGAAAACTGACCTTTTCCAGTCCTGTGGCCATTGATGGGTTTTCCAAATTTGCTGACATACTGAGTGCAGCACTTTCACAGCATCATCTTTTAGGATTTGAAATAGCTCAACTGGAATTCTATCACGTCCACTATTTTTGTTCATAGTGATGCTTCCTGAGACCCACTTGACTTTGCATTCCAGGATGTCTGGCTCTAGTTGAGTGACCACACCACTGTGATGATAATCTGGGCTGTGAAGATCTGTGTATTCTTGCCACCTTATCTTACTATCTTCTACAAAAGTAAAAAGACAGGAAGAAAATATGACTTCATATATTTTGGTATCCCATTCTATCTAATATACTATAAGTAAAAATAACATTATTTAATATTTCCAATATTATTTAACTTCAAAGAAGTGGCTATTTTGCACATAGATTCCTTTATCCCAATACATGAAAAGGCAGCAACAAATAAGATAAACCAAACAGAGGAGCCAGGTGGGCTATAGTCCATGGGATCACAAAGAGTTGGACATGACTGAGCAACTAACACAGACTTGTTCAGATACAAAATAAAAAGAGAAGGACTTACGCTACCTTAAACTCACCTTTCAAAGTGTACAAAAATCATTCTTATGTAAGGTAACCCACTAGCTTCATCTGTCCATGGGATTATCCAGGCAAGAATATTGGACTGGATTGCCATTTCATTTTCCAGGGGATCTTCCCAACCAAGCGACCGAACCCAGATCTCCCTCATGGCTAGCAGATTCTTTACCATCTGAGCCACCAGGGAAACTCTGTAAGATAACAGATAGCACTCAAATATAATTTAAAAGCTTTTTCTGGTTAAAATTATAGAGATTATCTATCATTTGCATAGCAAAAAGAGAGAAACAGAGAAAATTTAAGGAAGAACATGATTGCCTTAATACTAAGGGCTCCAAATTACAGAGATAATGCAGGCTGTGCATATCAGGGCAGTCTAACCAATTGTTTGCTGTCAGCTAAGCACTATAAATCAATACAAGGACCAAAGGCTCTGCCAACAACAAATATAAAGGAAAAATAGCAACATAATTTCTGTGAAACAGAATTATCTACAGAAACATCAATGTTCAATTATATATAGAATATTATAAGTTACTTAGAGTAAAAATGGCCAATAAGAACTGAAATGGAATAAGGAATAGTATCAGATCTTATAGATATTCCAATAGGAGAGGATGCAATATACAGTCAGACCCAATGGAAATATACAAACATCCTTAGAATGACTTCATGATTCAAGTTGCCTTTGAGTGTGTGAACAGGTTCATCCTATATCAAAATAAATGTCTTTATGATCTACTTCCTGGCTTTAGGTTTAGCCAGGAATCAAACCCAGGTCCCCTGGATTGCAGGTAGATCCTTTACAGTTTGAGCCATCAGGGAAGCCCCACTTTGGAAGTATCCATGCAGGACTTCACACAAGCACACAAATGCACACAAGCACTAGTTTAGCTAAATAAATGTAAACTATGGTACATACATACAGTGAACTATTATGAGCCTGTTAAAATAGATAAGAAAAATAATTGCTAAAAGCTAATATGGGGTGATTCTCTGAATATATTGCTAAGTAAGAAAGCAATGTGAAGAAGAATAGAAATGTTCATCCATTGCTGGTAGGAATACAAAAATGGTACATCCACTTTGGATAATATTTTAGAATTTTCTTACATAACTAAACATAGGCTTCACAGGTGGCAGGGTGATAAAGAATTCACCTGCCAATGCAAGAGACTCGAGTTCAATCCTTGGGTTGAGAAGATCCCCTGGAGGAGGAAATGGCAACCCACTCCACCATTCTTGCCTGGAAAATTCCATGGACAGAAGAGTCTGGTGGGCTACACAGCCCATAGGGTCACAAAGAGCTCGTGCACAAAACAAAGCATACTCTTACCATATAGTCCAGCAATCACCCTCTTAGGTATTTAGCTAAAGTAGGAAATGAACTATGGTGTTGGAGAAGACTCTTGAGAGTCCCTTGTATTGCAAGGAGATCCAACCAGTCCATCCTAAAGGAGATCATTCCTGGGTGTTCATTGGAAGGAATGATGCTAAAAGCTGAAACTCCAATACTTTGGCCACCTGATGCAGAGAGCTGACTCATTTGAAAAGACCCTGATGTTGGGAAAGATTGAGGGCAGGAGGAGAAGGGGATGACAGAGGATGAGATGGTTGGATGGCATCACCAACTCAATGGACATGGGTTTGGGTGGACTCCAGGAGTTGGTGATGGACAAGGAGGCCTGGCGTGCTGCTGTTCATGGGGTCACAAAGAGTGACACGACTGAGCAACTGAACTAAACTGAGGAAATGAATGTGCAATCTAAATGACAAAAAACTGAAGAGACATAACAAAATAGAAGCAGTCGTAGATACAGAGAAAAAAACATGTGCTTACCATGATGCTTGGTGGGAGCGAGGAAAGAAACAAGCAAGGGACATTAAGAGGTATCGATTTCCACTGCAAAACAAATAAGTCACAAGTATAAAACAATAATGTGGAGAATACAGTCCAGAATGAAGTAATAATATCTTTGTGGTGACATAACATAACTAGGCTTATGTTGGTGGTCATTTAGACAGTGCATAGAAAATAACACCATGCTGTATGTATGGGAAGCCAGCGAGGGTAAAATAAAAGTGTTTAATAGTTCACTATCACAAAGGTCTAGTGGGGAGATGGAAAAACTATTTCCAATTAAGTGACCGAAGCAATTTGTGCATTTAAGAGGTGGATCTTTATGATTTTCCTATTTTACAATCTCGTTCTTGTAAAGTATAGCAGCAGGAATCTGAAAAGTGATGCATAACGCTTTGTTATTAGGGGCCACATTTTTTACTAAGTGAACTGAACTGCATGCTTCCTAGGAGATGCCTAATACAGTTTCAGCTCGTTGCTGAACCTCCTTATTTGGATTAGCTAAAGTTGTAACAGTGCACAATAGGAAGGAGCTCACTGCCACATGGCTGCCATCTAAGAGTGCTTTAAAAGTGGTGAGAAACTCAGTAGCCTTTGCTGTCAAGTTCATGACAATGCGCACAGAGTGTTTTCTTCCTTTTGACAGTGGCCCCAGCTGCTGCATTAACTCTTCTCTGATTGGTCCTTGCAGGAAATCTTTCCCATCCAACTTAAAGACTTTTACCATTTGGTGCATTTTAACTAATTTACAATTGTGCAGTAGCCATTTATAGGATTTAGGATTAACATCACTAGCAAACACAGTGAAGTTTTTCTTTGCTGCTGGAATGGCCAAGGGCCCAGTCCTAGCAAAAACATCAAATAGGACATCCCCAGATTTGAGAAGTTCTGTGATATGATTGTGTTCTGTGGAGAGACAAGGATTCCAGTAGACTTTTGAAAAATCAAATTCATAGGTGTAATTGTTTTCTCAAACCTTGGTCACCATATTCTCCTCTCCAGATACTGAAATTTGGAAATTTCAGTATTATCAGTATTATTGATTTTATTTACTGCTGATGTGATTCCTGGATTTTTGCCAATCATAACTTGGCCAATTAAATGCTTGTAAGGTGGTTGGTGAACTCAAAGTTTCAGGTGGGCAGTGTGCCCGACTCTGCTAAACCCTGAGGTCACATCTTGACCTTCAGGAAGCACAGCTCTCAAGATTTCTTCAGACTTAAAGTTTCCATAAGCTAGTTCCAAATTATATTTCAATATCTGTGGATTGACATTAAGATGCTTTAAAATACTGAGTTATTCTTCCTCAAAGGAATCAGTGGTAAACATTTTATAGGGATCCAACATAAATAGTCTACCTTCTTCATCTTCTGGATCTTCAATCACACATTTTAGGCCTGGATCCTGCAGTGTTGTCCTTTCAAGGGATCACAACACTTTATTGAGTATTTCTTTCCTCTCTTTAAGCTCAGGGATGACGTCTGTCTTTTTAAAAGCTGTTCTATCAGGTTCTGTCATTCCTTGAACACCAGAGGGTGGGGAAAACAATTCAGAGTCTCTGTGATTTGTTTCTATTTCAGGCATGGTTGAGAATCTTTCTCTTTGATCCAACAAGAAAATACCAGGTGCTCTGCTAAGCTTCTGTATCAGTGATGCCCAAGGGGGTAGAATCAGTGATGCTTACTCAGTCATTCTTCAGCTTTCCACTTTGAGAAGTCTTCTTAAGAATCCACATTGCTTCAATAAGCTCCTCATTCTCTGGTACAGCTCTGATCTTCATGTTGTATAATAAGAACTAATACAGTGTGGTAGGTCAATTATACTTCAAGACAAACAACAAGGCATACAAACAAACTCATGGAAAAAGAGATCAGATTTTTCATTACCAGAGACAGAGGGTGAAGGAAGGGGAATTGGATGAAGAAGGTCGAAAAGAGCTACAAAGGTAGACTTGATTAAGCTTGGTGAGAAAGGCTTGCAGAAAGTTGAGATAGGCCTGGGTAAGCATCTTGTGCCTAAAAATTAGCCAAGGTGTGATTACAAAAGAAGAATTCTTGAGTAAAATTAAAAGTGCTACCCCAGCGTACACATGTGAATGATAAGACAAGGAAATGGATTGTTGAAATGGAGACATTTTAGTGGTCTGGATGTAGGATCAAATCCATCAAAACATTTCCTTAAACCAAAAGTGAATCCAGAGCAAGGCACTAACTTTCTTCAATTCTGTGAAGGCTGAGAGATATGAGGAAGGTACAGAAGAAAAGTTTGAAGCTAGAAGATGTTTATTCATGAGGTTTAAGGAAAAAAGTTATTTCCATAATATCTTGTGCAATGTGAAGCAGCAAGTGCTGATGTAGAACTGCAGCAAGTTATCCAGAAGATCTAGATAAAATAATAAATGAAGTTGCTATACTAAACAGCAGAGAAGGAAATGGCAACCCACTCCAGTGTTCTTGCCTGGAGAATCCCAGGGACGGGGGAGCCTGGTGGGCTGCCGTCTATGGGGTCGCACAGAGTCGGACATGACTGAAGAGACTTAGCATAGCATGCATACTAAACAGCAGATTTTTAGTGCAGACAAAGCAGATTTATATTGAAAGAGGATGCCATCTAAGACCCTCATAGCTAGTAAAGAGAAGTCAGTGCCTGGCTTAAACATTTCACAGAACAGAGTGACACTCTTTTTAGGGCCTGATGTAATTGATGACTTAAAGATGAGGCTGATGCTCTTTTACCATCTAGAAAATCTTAGGATCCTTAAGAATTATGCTAGATTTACTCTCCTATGCTCTGCAAATGGAAAAGCAAAGCCTGGATTACAACACATCTGTTCACAACATGGCTTACTGAATAGTTTAAGCCCACTGTAAAGAACTAATAAAAAAATAATAATAAAAATCCTTTCAAAGTAATACTGTTCATTGACAGTGTACCTGGTAAACCAAGAATTCTGATGGAGATGTGCAATAAGATTCATGTTCCTTTCATGCCCACTGACATAAATTCATTTGCAACTCATGGATCAAGAATTAAGATCAAATTTCAAAGTTTTAATTTCAAGGGTTATATTTCATAAGGCTATAGCTGCCACAGATATAGTGATTTATCTAATAGATCCGGACAAATTAAATTAAATGGTAAAGATTCATCATCCTAGATACCCTTAAAAATATTTGTGATTCAGAGGAAGAGGTCAAATATAAATATTAAAATGAGCTTTGAAGAAGTTGATTCCAATCTTGATGATTTGGAGGGGTTCAAAACTTCAGTGGAGAAAGTAACTGCAGATTCAGTGGAAATAGCAAGAGAAGTGGGATAAGAAATAAATCCAAAAGGTGTGTGAGTTGCACAATCTCATAAGAAATACTTGAAGGGATGAGAATGTGCTTCATATGCATGAGGAAATAAAGTGATTTTTTGAGATGAAAACTACTGCTGGTGAAGATTCTGTGAAGATCATTGAAATGACAACAGGATTGAGAATACTACATACATTTAATTGATAAAGAAGTGACAAAGTTTGAAGAGATGACTCCAATTCTGAAAGAAATTCCACTGTGGGTAAAATGCTATCAAACAGCATTGCATATTACAGAAAAAATCCTCCGTAAAAGGAAGGATCAATCACTGTGACAACTCTCAGTCTAATTTTAAGAAATTGCCAGAACCACCCCAACTTCAGCAACACCACTCTGATCAGATAGCAGTCATCAACATCAAGACAAGACCTTCCTCCAACAAAATGTTTTAACTCCTTGAAGACTCAGATGTTAGTTAACATTTTTAGCAATAAGATTTTGTAATTATGTACATTGTTTTAAACATATATTGTTATTTCATATTTAATGGATTGGTGTATAAACAACTTTTTTATATACTAGGAAATCAAAAAATGTATGTGACTTGCTTTACTACAACTTTCATTTGTTGCAGTAGACTGGAACTGAATCTGCAATGTTTCCAAGGTGTGCCTGTACCAAATTAATAACAAATACCTGAGAAGGAAAAAGTATAGCTAATCAAATAATTTTCAATAATCCAAGTAAATACATACACTGCTTGTAAAAGTTTGAAAGAGCTACAATGAAATTTGAACATTACTTAGTAGTTTCAAAAATTTTAAATGTATGTATTTATCAATTTCATAACTTTCATATATATTGTAGTACTGAGTAAATGAGTAAATACACTGGTAGAGCTGACAGCCAGAATTCTAAACATGGGAGAAAAGTGAAAGTGTTAGTTGTGTCCATCTCTTTGCGACCCTATGAACTATTGCCCACCAGGCTTCTCTGTCCATGGGATTCTCCTGGCACGAACACTGGAGTGGGCATCCATTTCCTTCTTCAGAGGATCTTCTCAACTTAGGGATCAAACCTGTGTATCCTGCATTGCAGGCAAATTCTTTAACATCTGAGCCACCAAGGAAGCAAATAAGGGAGAAAGAGATACAAAGTGTAATGGGAGAATTACAAGGGAAAGCCTTTTGGTATTGGGATGGAATTTGAGATTTCAATATAAATCTATAAATTATGAATTTATAATAAAACCTCAAATTCCAAATTTTATATATATATATATATATATATATATATATA